>NC_086445.1:694418459-694660959 GCF_028390025.1 Pseudophryne corroboree | reverse complement strand
CACGCCTGTCCCCACACTCACTACAGATGCCACACACACACACACACACACACACACACACACACACACACACACACACACACACACACACAGTCCTGACCCTGCACTCACTACAGATGCACACACACACACACACACACACACACACACACACACACACACACACACACACACACACCTGTCCCCACACTCACTACAGATGCCACACACCTGTCCCCACACTCACTACAGATGCCACACACACCTGTCCCCACACTCACTACAGATGCCACACACACCTGTCCCCGCACTCACTACAGATGCCACACACACCTGTTCCCACACTCACTACAGATTCCACACACACACACACACACACACACACACACATACAGTACTGTCCCCGCACTCACTACAGATGACACACACACACACACCTGTCCCCGCACTCACTACAGATGCCACACACACACCTGTCCCCACACTCACTACATATACCACACACACCTGTCCCCGCACTCACTACAGATGACTCACACAGTGTGAGAGATGAGGTTGAGCTGTTGCTGCCTCATCTCTATCTCTCCCAGCAGTTCCAGGAGCCCTGAAAGTCTGGTAAGTTTTATCTATAAAGATGATTGCATTAATACAAAGAAGATGCTTATAATAGGATTTTAATTACCTACCGGTAAATCCTTTTCTCGTAGTCCGTAGAGGATGCTGGGGTCCACATTAGTACCATGGGGTATAGACGGGTCCACTAGGAGTCACTGGCACTTTAAGAGTTTAAGAGTGTGGGCTGGCTCCTCCCTCTATGCCCCTCCTACCAGACTCAGTCTAGAAACTGTGCCCGAGGAGACGGACATCTTCGAGAGAAGGATTAAACACAGATAGTGGTGAGATTCACACCAGCTCACACAACAAGGCAAACCAAGCTAACTAGCTTGCAACTCAGCAACAGCTGAAACATTACTAAACCAAGTAACAAGGCAGTACATAACTAAGAACAAAGCTGTACTGAACCAAATAACCACTGCAGGATAACGAAGCGCTGGGCGGATGCCCAGCATCCTCTATGGACTACGAGAAAAGGATTTACCGGTAGGCAATTAAAATCCTATTTTCTCTTACGTCCTAGAGGATGCTGGGGTCCACATTACTACCATGGGGATGTACCAAAGCTCCCAGAACGGGAGGGAGAGCGCGGAGGCTCCTGCAGAACTGATTGACCAAACTTTAGGTCCTCAGAGGCCAAAGTATCGAACTTGTAGAACTTAGAAAACGTGTTCGACCCTGACAAAGTAGCCGCTCAGCAAAGTTGTAAAGCCGAGACACCATGGGCAGCCGCCCAGGAAGAACCCACTTTACGAGTAGAGTGGGCCTCAACAGATTTTGGACACGACAATCCTGCCGTAGAATACGCATGCTGGATAGTGAACCTGGTCCAGCGAGAGATCGTCTGCTTAGAAGCAGGACACCCAAGTTTCTTGGGATCACACAGGACAAACAGAGAGTCCGATTTTCTGTGACGAGCAGTCCTCTTCACATAGATTTTCAGAGCCCTTACAACATCCAAGGACTTTGATGAAATTGAGGAGTCAGTAGCAACTGGCACCACAATAGGTTGGTTGCTATGAAATGCCGACACAACCTTCAGAAGGAACTGCTGACGTGTCTGGAGCTCAGTCCTATCTTCATGGATGATCAAGTAGGGGCTCTTACAAGTCAAAGCCCCCAACTCCGACACACGTCTAGCAGTTGCTAAGGCCAACAAAGTGACAGCCTTCTATGTGAGAACTCCTGTAGAGGTTCGAACCAATCCGATTGAGGAACTGTAACACCACGCTAAGATCCCAGGGTGCCGTAGGCAGCACAAAGGGAGGCTGGATGTGCAGAACCCCTTTCCAGAAAGTCTGAACCTCAGGAAGGGAAGTAAATTGTTTCTGGAAGAAAATGGATAGGGCCAAAATCTGGACCTTTACGGATCCCAACCTGAGGCCCATATCCACACCTGCTTGCAGGAAGAGGAGAAACCGTCCCAGTTAAAACTCCACCGTAGGAAACTTCTTGGATTCACACCAAGATACATACTTTCTCTTACGTCCTAGAAGATTCTGGGGTACACATCAGTACCATTGGTATAGACGGGTCCACTAGGAGCCACTGGCACTCTAAGAGTTTGAGAGTGTGGGCTGGCTCCTCCCTCTATGCCCCTCCTACCAGACTCAGTTTAGAAAATGTGCCCGGAGGAGCTGATCACAGCTAGGGGAGCTCCTAGAGCTTCTTTAGTTTTATTTTTTCTAAGAGTTAGTTTAGGCACAGGGAGGCTGCTGGCAACAGCCTCCCTGCTTTGTGGGACTAAGACGGGGAGTAGTGTCCGCCCTGAGGGGTCTGAGCCACTATCTCCACTGACAGGACACTGAGCTCCTGAAGGTGTTGATCGTTAGCCGCTCCAGGCGACCGTTTACTCCCGCATCATGCCGCCACCCTCTTACAGAGCCAGAAGATTTTGGTGGTGAGTGAGTCACCTCCCCCCCAGGCAAGCGGGGAGCCAGTGTGAAGATGGCGGCAACAGGGTAGGGAGCGCAGTACTAACTGCACTCTGGGGCTCAGCGGTACATAGTGCGGCGCTGTGAGGGGTGCCGTGAGCCAGCGCCTACACCCTACACTGGCCAGCAAGCCTGTCATGGTCCCCGGATCACTACCAGCAGACATCTTCAGGCCAGTATAATAAAATGAAGAGCGGGAAGCAGCGTCATGTTTGGGGGGCGGAGCTTCTCCTCAGAGCGAAACCAGCAGCGTTCAGCGCCATTTTCCTGCCTGCAGTTCCTGTATACAGACGCTGACAGGGAGAGCTGTCCCTCCAAGCAACTCCAAGCAACTCCAGCTATCCTGTGCGGTAACAGAGGGTTGTAGAAGGGGTGGGGGGGGGGGGGCAGGAGGCTGGTAGTTTTATTAGTTCTACCTCAGAAAGCGCTGTTTGTGGGTTGGCTCCAATCTTTGTGTCTCTCTGTGGCATACTTGGGGGGAAACTGTGTCTGACATTTCCCTGTGTGTGTGTGTGTGTGTGGTTGTTTAGTATCTCCCATAGCCATGTCTAGGGACTCTGTGTCATATGCTGCAGAAGATGTTTCCTCTCAGGAGGGATCCATTCCATGTACACAGGAATGTAATGCTTTGTCTCAGTTCCCTATGGTTGAGCCTGAGTGGTTATCCTCTATCAAAGGAATGATCTCTCAGATCTCTACTAGGGTAGCTAATACTGAGACTGAAGATCAGATGTTGAAGAAGTCTATGGCAGTTTGGTCAGTTCCTGTTCCTATTCCTGCAAAATCCCCTAGCATGTTCCCACAGAAATGTGCACTTGCCCAAATTATGCAAGATGACACGGGTACCGACTCTGATACTGTAGACGGTGAGGGGGGCGGCATCCCTTGCTAAGGGCGTGCAGCTCATGATTGAGACCATTAGAGATGTGTTACACATTACTGACATGCCACCTGAGCAGGTTGAGGAGGCTTACTTCACTGACAAAAGGAAAGCTTTGCTAACCTTCCCTGCGTCTAAAGAATTAAACGCTATATTTAAAAAATCCTGGAAAAACCCGGAGAAAAAATTCCAAATCCCAAAAAGGGTTCTGGTTGCTTTTCCCATCCCTGAGGAGGATAGGAAAAAATGGGAAAACCCACCCATTGTTGACGCATCTGTCTCCAGACTGTCTAAAAAGGTGGTTTTACCTGTCCCTGGATCTACCGCGTTAAAAGAACTGACTCATCGTAAGATTGACACTACGCTCAAATCAATTTACACTGCTTCAGGAGGGGCGATAAGGCTCACTATTGCCTGTGCATGGATTTCTAAAGCCATAGTAAAGTGGTCAGGCACATTACTAGAGGATTTGGATACAATGGATAGAAGTGACATTGAATTGTTTTTACGTAACATACAGGATTCTGTGGGGTTCATGGTGGAATCCATGAAGGACCTGGGTACGTTGACTGCGCGGATATCTTCCATGTCAGTATCAGCTCGCAGGGGACTCTGGCTATGCCAGTGGTCTGCAGACGCGGAGTCCAGGAGAAGTGTGGAGAACCTACCCTAGGCAGGTCAGGTTCTATTTGGGGAATCATTGGATGCGTGGATTTCCACAGCATCCGTGGGTAAGTCACCTTTCCTTCCCTCTGCTACACCCCCTACACAGAAATCAGCTGCTTTACAATCCTTTCGGACCGCTAAGGCCAAAAAGTCAAAGCCTCCTACCACCTTCTTTAGAGGTGGTCGTGCAAAATCCAAAAAGCCTGCTCCCACAGGCTCCCAGGACCAGATACCTGCTTCTGGTTCTTCAAAATTCTCAGCATGACGGTGGACCGCACAGCCTGGAGGAAGAGTTGGTGGGTGCGAGACTCAGGCATTTCAGGCACATCTGGGTTTCAAGAACTCCCGCCTCACCAATTCTTCAAATCAGGCTTGCCAGCCTTGCTGACAGACAGTGCTATCCTACAGGAAGCCATTCTAAAATTGGAAAAGTCACAGGTAATTGTTCCAGTTTCACCTCATATGCAAAACAAGGGTTATTATTCGAACCTTTTCGTGGTACCGAAACCGGATGGTTCGGTCAGACCAATTTGTTCGGTCAGACCAATTTTGAACTTGAAATCGTTGAACCCTTATCTGAAGGTGTTCAAATTCAAAATGGAGTCTCTCAGGGCAGTCATCTCAGGTCTGGAGGAGGGAGCGTTTCTGGCATCCCTGGATATCAAGGATGCGTACCTCCACATTACGATTTGTCTGCCACACCAGGCTTATCTCAGATTTCCACTGTTAGACAGTCACTATCAATTTCAGGCGCTGCCATTCTGCCTCTCCACAGCACCGAGGGTGTTCTCCAAGGTGATGGCAGAGATGATGGTTCTCCTCTGCAGACAGGGGGTGAACATAATTCCATATCTGGAAGATCTGCTGATAAAGGCATCGTCCAGGGAGACGTTGTTGCAGTCCATTGTTCTCATGACTCATCTGCTCAGGGAACACGGTTGGATCCTGAACCTTCCAAAATCACATTTGGAGCAGACAAGGAGATTGTCTTTTCTGGGAATGATCCTCGACACGGAAGTGCAGAGGGTGTTTCTGCCAGAGGAGAAAGCGTTGGTGATTCAAACAATGGTCTGGGATGTCCTGAAGCCAGCCCGGGTATCAGTTCATCAGTGCATTTGCCTTCTGGGGAAGATGGTTGCCTTCCAAGGAAGGTGGTCAAGCCTGGAATCCAGCCTTCCAATAAACTTTCTGGAACTAAGAGCCAACTGCAACGGTTCGGAATGCCCCTCCGAGGGAGGGCAGCCAACTGTTTCTGGAAGAAAATGGATAAGGCCGAAATCTGAACCTTTACGGATCCCAACCTCAGGCCCATATCCACACCTGCCTGCAGGAAGAGGAGAAACCGTCCCAGTTGAAACTCCACCGTAGGAAACTTCTTGGATTCACACCAAGATACATACTTTTTCCAAATGCGATGGTAATGTTTAGATGTTACTCCTTTCCTAGCCTGTATCATGGTAGGAATGACTTTGTTCGGAATGCCCTTCCGAGCTAAGATCTGGCGTTCAACCTCCATGCCATCAAACGTAGCCGCAGTAAGTCTTGATAAGCGATCAGCCCCTGTTGCAACAGGTCCTCCCGAAGAGGCCTCGGATCTTCCAGCAGTAGATCCGGAAGATCCGCATACCAAGCCCTTCTTGGCCATTCCGGAGCAATGAGGATTTCCTGAACTCTTGTTCTCCTTATGAGTTTTAGAACTCTTGGAATGAGTGGAAGCAGAGGAAACACGTACACCAACTGGAACACCCACCGAGACACCAGGGCATCCACCGTCACGGTTTGCAGGTCCGTTGACCTGGAACAATACCTCCGAAGCTTCTTGTTGAGACGAGAGGCCATCATGTCTATTTGAGGTACACCCCAAAGATCTGTTACCTCCGTGAACACCTCCGGATGGAGTCCCCACTCTCCTGGATGGAGATAGTGTCTGCTGAGGAAGTCCACTTCCCAGTTGTCTACTCCCGGATTGAAGATTGCTGACAGCGCCAACGCGTGCTTTTCTGCCCAGAGGATGATTCTTGTTACCTCTGACATTGCAGCTCTGCTCTTCATTCCACCTTGTCAGTTTATGTAGGCCACCATCGTTGCATTGTCCCATTGCACTTGAATAGCTCGATCTCGCAGAAGATGGGCCGCTTGGAGAAGACCATTGTAGATGGCTCTTAGTTCCAGAATGTTTATTGGAAGGCTGGAATCCAGGCATGACCACCTTCCTTGGAAGGTTTCCTCCTGAGTGACTGCGCCCCAGAGCCAGAGACTTTCATCTTTGGTTAAAAGGATCCAGTCCTGAATCCCAAACTTGCAGCCCTCCAGATGGTGAGGTATTTGCAGCCACCAGAGGAGTGAAATCCTGGCTTTCGGCGACAGACTCTGCTGCATGTGTAGATGAGATCCCGACCACTTGTCCAGAAGATTCAGTTGGAAGGACCGAGCATGAAACCTTCTGTACTGTAGAGCCTTGTAAGAGGCCACCATCTTCCCCAGAAGGCAAATGCACTGATGAACCGATACCCGAGCCGGCTTCAGGACATCTCAGACCATTGTTTGAATCACCAATGCTTTCTCCTCTGGCAGAAACACCCTCTGCACTTCCGTGTCGAGGATCATTTCCAGAAAAGACAACCTCCTTGTTGGCTCCAAATGTAATTTTGGAAGGTTCAGGAGGTTCAGGATCCAACCGTGTTCCTTGAGCAGATGAGTCGTGAGAACAATGGACTGCAACAACGTCTCCCTGGACGATGCCTATATCAGCAGATCATCCAGATATGGGATTATGTTCACCCCTTTTCTGCGGAGGAGAACAATCATTTCTGCCATCACCTTGGTGAACACCCTCGGTGCTGTAGAGAGGTAGGATGGCAGTGCCTGAAATTGATAGTGACTGTCTAACAGTGGAAATCTGAGATAAGCCTGGTGCGGCAGCCATATCGGAATGTGGAGGTACGCATCCTTGATATCCAGGGATACCAGAAACTCTCCCTCCTCCAGACCTGTAATCACTTCTCTGAGAGACTCCATTTTGAATTTGAACACCCTCAGGTAAGGGTTCAACGATTTCAAGTTCAAAATTGATCTGACCGAACTATCCGGTTTCGGTACCACGAAAAGGTTTGAATAATAACCCTTGTTTTGCATATGAGGTGGAACTGGGACAATTACCTGTGACTTTTCCTATTTTAGGATGGCTTCCTGTAAGATAGCCCTGTCTGTCAGCAAAGCTGGCAAGCCTGATTTGAAGAATTGGTGAGTCGGGAGTTCTTGAAACTTCGGTCTGTACCCCTGGGACACAATATCCTCTACCCAGGGATCCAGGCCTGACTACACCCAGACGTGTCTGAAACATCTAAGTCTCGCACCAACCAGCCCGTCCTCCAGGCTTTGTGGTCCACCATCATGCTGAGGATTTTGAGGAACCAGAAGCAGGTCTCTTGTCCTGGGAGCCTGCGGTTGCAGACTTTTTGGATTTTGCACGACCACCTCTGAAGAAAGTGGTAGGAGTCTTGGACGTTTTTGCCTTAGTGATCCGAAAGGACTGCGGCACAGCTGAAGAATATGGTTTCTTCGTAGAAGGTGTAGCAAAGGGAAGGAAAGGTGACTTACCCGTGGTTGCCGTGGAAATCCACGCATCCAACGCTTCCCCAAATAGAGCCTGACCTGTGTAGGTTAGGTTGTCCACACTTCTCCTGGATTTCGCGTCTGCAGACTATTGGCGTAGCCAGAGTCCCCTGCGGGCTGAGACCGACATGGAAGATAACCGCACAGTCAGCGTACCCAGATCCTTCATGGATTCCACCATGAGCCCCGCAGAATCCTGTATGTTACGTAAAAACAATTCAATGTCACTTCTATCCATTGTAACCAAATCCTCTAGAAATGTGCCTGACCACTTTACTATGGCTTTAGAAATCCATGCACAGGCAATAGTGGGCCTTAACGCCCCTCCTGAAGCAGTGTAAATGGATTTGAGCGTAGTGTCAATCTTACGATCAGCCGGTTGTTTTAACGCGGTAGATCCAGGGACAGGTAAAACTACCTTTTTAGACAGTCTGGAGACAGATGCGTCAATAATAGGTGGGTTTTTCCATTTTTTCCTATCCTCCTCAGGGAAGGGAAAAGCAACCAGAACCCTTTTTGGGATTTGAAATTTTTTCTCCAGGTTTTCCCAGGATTTTTCAAATATAACGTTTAATTCTTTAGACGCAGGGAAGGTTAGCGAGGCTTTCTTATTGTCAGTGAAGTAAGCAACCTGATCAGGTGGCGTGTCAGTAATATGTAACACATCTCTAATGGCCTCAGTCATCAGCTGCACGCCCTTAGGAAGGGATACAACCCCCCTCAGCACACCACCATCACTGTCTGCAGTATCAGAGTCGGTATCCATGTCATCTTGCATAATTTGGGCAAGTGCACGTTTCTGTGGGAACATGTTAGAGGATTTTGCAGGAATAGGAACAGAACCTGACCAAACTGCCATAGACTTCTTCAACACCTGAGTTTCAGTCTCAGTATTAGCTACCCTAGTAGAGATCTGAGAGATCATTCCTTTGATAGAAGTTAACCACTCAGGCTCAACCATAGGGATCTGATACAAAGCATTACAATCCTGTGTACATGGAGTGGATCCCTCCTGAGAGGAAACATCTTCTGCAGCATATGATACAGAGTCCCTAGACATGGCTATGGGAGATATTAAACACCCCACCCCACCCCCACACACACACACATACACACAGGGAAATGTCAGACACAGTTTCCCCACAAGTATGCCACAGAGAGACAAAGAGATTGGAGCCAACCCACACACAGTGCTTTCTGAGGTAGAACTAATAAAACTACCAGTGCTATCTGTGTAACTTAATAGACTACACTGACTTTAGACAGCCACTTCTATAACTCCCTGGTACCGCACAGGATAGCTGGAGTTGCTTGGAGGGACAGCTCTCCCTATCAGCGTCTGTTGTACAGGAACTGCAGGCAGGAAAATGGCGCCGAACGCTGCTGGGTCCACTCTGAGGAGAAGCTCCGCCCCCTGAACATGGCGCTGCTTCTCGCTCTTCAATTTATTATACTGGCCTGAGGATGTCTGCTGGCAGTGATCTGGGGACCCTCACAGGCTTGCTGGTCAGTGTAGGGTGTAGGCGCTGGCTCAGGGCACCCCTCGCAGTGCCGCACTATGTACCGCTGAGCCCCAGAGCGCAGTTAGTACTGCGCTCCCCACCCTGTTGCCATCTTCACACCGGCTCCCCGCTTGCCAGGGGGGCTGGTGACTCACTCACCACCGAAGTCTTCTGGCTCTGTAAGGGGGTGGCGGCATGCTGCGGGAGTGAGCGGTCGCCTGGAGCGGCTAACGATCAGCACCCCCAGGAGCTCAGTGTCCTGTCAGCGGAGATAGTGGTTCAGACCCCTCAGGGTGGACACTATACCCCCCCCCCCCTCCTCTTAGTCCCACAAAGCAGGGAGGCTGTTGCCAGCAGCCTCCCTGTGCCTAAACTAACTCTTAGAAAAAAATAAAACTAAAGAAGCTCTAGGAGCTCCCCTAGCTGTGACCGGCTCCTCCGGGCACATTTCTAAACTGAGTCTTGTAGGAGGGGCATAGAGGGAGGAGCCAGTCCACACTTTCAAACTCTTAAAGTGCCAGTGGCTCCTAGTGGACCCGTCTATACCCCATGGTACTAATGTGGACCCCAGCATCATCTAGAACGTAAAAATTATAAATATCTTCTTTGTGTTATCACAATCACTTTTATAGTGAGAACTCTGAGTATGATAGGGAGCATGACCTGTGAGGCCCTGCCTCCCCTGACTGCATGTTCCTGGTATCCATGATCAGGGGAGGTGTGAATCAGGATCAGATACCTCCAGGGGTGGCTCCAGAAGTGTGGCTGCAGCTCAGTTTAAAGTTCAAGTGTGGGAGACACACCAACTGCAAGTGAGTCAGTTTGAAATGGTAGTTGGTGACAGTTGGCGTGGCTCCCCTATTTGAAATTTGAACTGACCTGCAGCTCCTCTTTTGGATCCGCCACTGGATACCTCAAAAATTTGCTCACATCAATTCAGGACCCTTTCCCTCTGTCAAAAAGAGGGGTGTTGCCTCAGATGGGAGGGGACATGGCCTCAGATGGGAGGGCATGGCCTCGTGTCATGTTTCATCATTTTGGAGGTGTTCCAAGTGCTCTCTAGTGGTCATACTAGTGGTCTTACCTGTGTGCCTCTAGCACCATCCCACTATGTCTCTTCAGGGTTGTCTCCAACACCATCCCTGTGTGTCTCCACAGCACCTACCCTGTATTAAAACCCAGCGCCAACCCCATGTGTCTTCCCAGCGCCATCCACTTGTGTCTCTCTCTAAGGTCATCTCCTCTATGCCCCCCCTCAGCATTGAACCTGTTACTGCCCACTTCACAGCACTCCACTGTCCATCCTCAAAGCACCACTTACTGCCCAATTCACAACACCACATACTGCCCACTTCACAGGAACATATACTGCCCCTTTCACAGCCCTCACGGTACAGCAACCCTCTTCCCACATCACAGCACCACTCACAGCACAGCTAAACCCTCTCCCCGTACAATGGTCCTCACAGCCCTTTCAGCACAGCCCCTCACAGCACAGTCCTACTCATAGCACAGCCCCCTCATAGCACAGCCGCTCTCCTCACAATCAACAGCAAACTTATATGGCATCTCTTGCACAGCAGGGGACTGATGGCGGCAGTGCCATCCTCAGCTCACTAAGAGGCCGCATACCCGGTGTAATGGGCAGGCCAGCACTGCCTACACCTCATACAACTGAGCCCCCAGAGCTGCCACTCACACAACTGTAGCTCCTCACACAAGCCACTGTGACTGCCACTCTCCTCCCTCTCACACTGCCGCCAGCAGCATCGTCCACAAAATTGGAGCTCCTCCAGTCCAGTCCGCTCACACAGCTGCGGTGCCAAGTAATTTGATCCAGCAGCTGGTTCTACTGGCCTGGCCCAGTTAAAACTCCACCCCCGGGCCTGGCCCCCTCCCGTTGACTCATCAATGAAATCACTTACGAACTCCTGGACGAATAGGTAGGAGTCCGCAGCCATTTAAAAAAGAAAGAACATGATAAGAAAAAAGTTTTCAGTGGCCCCGGGCCCCAAATGTTCCGGCCCACCAGCAAATCTCCAGGCAAGGTGGGCCAATCCAACCCTGGCCCTAATAATGTTTCTCCTTTCTTTTTTATTTTGCATAGTAACTCCCTAGTTACAAAATACTGACGCCAGAATCCCGACACATAACAGAATGCCGGCAACAAAATCCCAACATGGATCACAATCCCAGCATTCCCGAATCCCGGGATTCCAAACACTACACTGCTGGTCCACCGGAGAGGTGAGGTGTGTGTGTGTGTGTGTGTGTGTGTGTGTGTGTGTGTGTGGGAGGGGGGGGTTTAGGTGTAGGCTGCGGGGTTAGGGTCAGCCTGCTGCCATGGCAGGTTAGGGTGAAGCTGCTGCGGGGAGGGGAGGTTAGGGTCAGGCACCCCCAGGGAGGGTTAGGGTTCGGCTGCGGGGGTAAGGGGGGGAGGGAGTGAGATTTAGGTTAGGGGGCCATTGGGGGAAGGTAAATACACTGCTCAAAAAAATAAAGGGAACACTAAAATAACACATCCTAGATCTGAATGAATGAAATATTCTTATAAAATACTTTGTTCTTTACATAGTTGAATGTGCTGACAAGAAAATCACACAAAAATTATCAATGGAAATCAAATTTATTAACCCATGGAGGTCTGGATTTGGAGTCACGCTCAAAATTAAAGTGGAAAAACACACTACAGGCTGATCCAACTTTGATGTAATGTCTTTAAAACAAGTCAAAATGAGGTTCAGTAGTGTGTGTGGCCTCCACGTGCCTGTATGACCTCCCTACAACCCACACAAGTGGCTCAGGTAGTGCAGCTCATCCAGGATGGCACATCAATGCGAGCTGTGGCAAGAAGCTGTGTCTGTCAGCGTAGTGTCCAGAGCATGGAGGCACTACCAGGAGACAGGCCAGTACATCAGGAGACGTGGAGGAGGCCGTAGGAGGGCAACAACCCAGCAGCAGGACCGCTACCTCCACCTTTGTGCAAGGAGGAACAGGAGGAGCACTGCCAGAGCCATGCAAAATGACCTCCAGCAAGCCACAAATGTGCATGTGTCTACTCAAACGATCAGAAACAGACTCCATGAGGGTGGTATGAGGGCCCGACGTCCACAGGTGGGGGTTGTGCTTACAGCCCAACACCGTGCAGGATGTTTGGCATTTGCCAGAGAACACCAAGATTGGCAAATTCGCCACTGGCGCCCTGTGCTCTTCACAGATGAAAGGAGGTACTCACTAAGCACGTGACAGACGTGACAGAGTCTGGAGATGCCAAAGAGAACGTTCTGCTGCCTGCAACATCCTCCAGCATGACCGGTTTGGCAGTGGGTCAGTAATGGTGTGGGGTGGCATTTCTTTGGGGTGCCGCACAGCCCTCCATGTGCTCGCCAGAGGTAGCCTGACTGCCATTAGGTACCGAGATGAGATCCTCAGACCCCTTGTGAGACCATATGCTGGTGCGGTTGGCCCTGGGTTCCTCCTAATGCAAGACAATGCTAGACCTCATGTGGCTGGAGAGTGTCAGCAGTTCCTGCAAGACGAAGGCATTGATGCTATGGACTGGCCCGCCCATTCCCCAGACCTGAATCCAATTGAGCACATCTGGGACATCATGTCTCACTCCATCCACCAACGCCACGTTGCACCACAGACTGTCCAGGAGTTGGCGGATGCTTTAGTCCAGGTCTGGGAGGAGATCCCTCAGGAGACCATTCGCCACCTCATCAGGAGCATGCCCAGGCGTTGTAGGGAGGTCATACAGGCACGTGGAGGCCACACACACTACTGAGCCTCATTTTGACTTGTTTTAAGGACATTACATCAAAGTTGGATCAGCCTGTAGTGTGTTTTTCCACTTTAATTTTGAGTGTCACTCCAAATCCAGACCTCCATGGGTTAATAAATTTGATTTCCATTGATAATTTTTGTGTGATTTTGTTGTCAGCACATTCAACAATGTAAAGAACAAAGTATTTAATAAGAATATTTCATTCATTCAAATCTAGGATATGTTATTTTAGTGTTCCCTTTATTTTTTTGAGCCGTGTATATTGTTTCTGTGCGATTAGAAGCCAGTGACTGCATATTTGAATGCAGCTTTACTGGCTGTGGCAGCATGTTTTCAGCGGACATCCTTTTTACGCAGCAGCGGACCACAAAAGCTGTCAGTGCATATCTATTTACCTAAGACACTTCCTGCAGCCTTAACATATTTTAGGACAACTGCTGTGTACAAGTAGACAAAGGATGCCACTGGGTTTGTTACAGCACTTGTGTGACCCCTTGCAACCCACTGTGTTGAGTGTTGCAGTGCTGCATGGATGTGTAGTACCTAGCTCCTCATAGGTACCTAGTACCACTGTTATCACCATTGTACCACTGTTACGTATATTACAGCTGTTACTGCTGTTACCAGAGTTACTGCTGTTCCTCAATAAAAATGCATGCCTGATTAAGAGTCATTGTATAGCCTAAACCACATTGCACAATTCCGTTGGTGCCTATTGTTAACTTCCTAGGATCTACACCAATAGGACATATCAACAAATCATAGCTGCAGTGGCATCACTAGGGTAGGTGTAACCCAGTGTGACGTACTTACCCCAGCACCCCATTTCTAGATCTGCCGTGTGCACTTGTGAAAGGTGGGCCTCATGTTTGCAAAGCATGCTCCTTGATCAGTGAAGTGTAGTCTGTATTACCGCATGTCAGGCCTCCATTTTTATCTTGCTCAACACTCCGCAGATGGGGTCACCCGGTGCAACTCACCCCCCTAGTCAGGGCCGGACTGGGACCAAAAATAGGCCCTGGCATTTTTGAAGCACACAGGCCCACCTCGGTGTCAGCATCTGACTCCTCCCCTTACTATTCCCGACTCCTCCTACTTCTTAGTCTATGCTCTTACAAATATAATTAATATTATAACAACATACAAGTGTACATCATTCTGTATTAAAATACACACAACCATTGGTTGAAGTGGAAATGTTGAAGTGGGGGTATGGAAAAATAAAGGTTGTAACTAAGCGCGCGCGCTCCAGAAAAGGGGTGTGGACACGCACGCGCCCCATTCACTAGAATGAGAGTGTCTGTGTTCACTCCCGGCAGGGCTAAGCGGCGACCAATCAGACAGAGAGTATCCCATAGAGGCACTGTGTGCGTGCGCCGCAGGCGCGCGTGCCAAAAAAATGGGTGTGGCCAATTAAAATGGGACGTGATACACAGACATATGCCCCCAATAGTGCAGTGCCAGATCTACAATTGCCCCCACAGTGCCAGGTATACAAATGCCCCCACAGTGCCAGGTATACAAATGCCCCCACAGTGCCAGGTTTACAATTGCCCCCACAGTGCCCGATCCACAAATGCCCCACAGTGCCAGGTATACAAATGCCCCCACAGTGCCAGGTAAACAATTGCCCCCACAGTGCCAGGTATACAAATGCCCCACAGTGCCAGCCAATTGCCCCCACCAGTGCCAGGTATAGAAATGCCCCCACAGCAGTGCTGAAGCTGCTTACCGCTGCTGCGCTGCTGCTGCTCCTCCGGCTGTGATGTGAGGGTGTCAGGAGGAGAGCTCTGAGCGCGGGCGCGCGGCTATATCTGGCGCCGGCGTGTAGGACTTCAAACTAGCCGCCGGTTCGTGAGCCAATCAGAGCTCGCGGACCGGCAGCGGCGGCTCCTGATTGGCTGCCGGTCCGCGAGCTCTGATTGGCTCATGAACCGGCGGCTGGTTTGAAGTCCGCTACACGCCTCCAGACATAGCCGCGCTGGCGCGCTTTCCTCTCCTGACAGCTGAGACACACTGCCGCCGGACTGAGTGGCAGCGTGTCTCAGTGACACAAGCGGGGAGCCTCGGAAGCAAACTGCTGCTGCTGCTCGGCTGGACCGGCCCACGTGGCCAACGGCCCTTCTGGCATTTGCCAGAAGTGCCAGATGGCCAGTCCGGCCCTGCCTCTAGTGACACTACTGTATAGCTGCTATGCAGAGCAGGAACTGCTCTGTGATCTAGAGAAGAGGAGAGGGAGGTGGAGTCTGAGCCAGCAGCATGGAAGAGTGGTAGTCCAGGGTGGTTATAATGACTATCCAGCCTATATAGTAAGAAGAATTTAGTAGAGAGTACAGCTTGTCTGCATGTATGTGTATAAGTATGTGACTATGTACAGTATGTACAGGGTGTCCCATAATGATGAGAGACATTTTATTTTTACAGTGCATCCAGAAAGTATTCACATCGCTTTACTTTTTCCACATTTTGTTATGTTACAGCCTTATTCCTAAATGGAATAAATTAATTTTCCCCTCCAGATTCTACACACAATTCCCCATAATGACAACGTGAAAATAGATTCTTTGAGGTTTTTGCAAATTTATTAAAAATAAAAAACTAAGAAATCACATGTACATAAGTTTTCACAGCCTTTGCCATGAAGCTCAAAATTTAGCTCAGGTGCATCCTGTTTCCACTGATCATCCTTGATATGTTCCTACAGTTTCATTGGAGCCCACCTGTGGTAAATTCAGTTGATTGGACATGCTTTGGAAAGGCACACACCTGTCAATATAAGGTCCCACACTTGACAGTGCATATCTGAGCACAAACCAAGCATGAAGTCAAAGGAATTGTCTGTAGACCTCTGAGACAGGATTGTGTCTAGACACAAATCTGGGGAAAGGTACATAAAAATATCTGCTGCTTTGAAGGTCCCAATGAGCACAGTGGCCTCCATCATCCATAAATGGAAGAAGTTTGGAACCATCAGGACTCTTCCTAGAGCTGGCCGGCCATCTAAACTAAACAATTGTGGGAGAAGGGCCCTAGTCAGGGAGGTGACCAAGAACCCAATGTCACTCTGTCAGAGCTACAGCATTCCTCTGTAGGAGAGGAGAACCTTCCAGAAGGATTACCATTTCTGCAGCAATCCACCAATCAGGCCTGTATGGTAGAGTGGCCAGACGGAAGCCTCTCCTTTGTAAAAAAAAAAAAAAAACATGGCAGCCCATCTGGAGTTTGCCAAAATGCACCTGAAGGACTCTCAGACCATGAGAAACAAAATCCTCTGGTCTGATGAGACAAAGATTTAACTCCTTGGCATGAATGCCAGGCGACATGTTTGTTGGAAATCAGGCACCGCTCATCACCAATATAGTCCCTACAATGAAGCATGGAGGTGGCAGCATCATGCTGTGGGGATGTTTTTCAGCTGCAGGAACTGGGAGACTAGTCAGAATAGAGGGAAAGATGAATGCAGCAATGTACAGAGACATCCTGGATGAAAACCTGCTCCAGAGTATTCTTGACCTCAGACTGGGGTGACGGTTCATCTTTCAGCAGGACAACGACCCTATGCACACAGCCAAGATATCAAAGGAGTTGCTTCAGGACAACTCTGTGAATGTCCTTGAGTGGCCCAGCGAGAGCCCAGACTTGAATCCGATTGAACATCTCTGGAGAGATCTGAAAATGGCTGTGCACCGACGCTTCCCATCTAACCTGATGGAGCTTGAGAGGAGCTGCAAAGAGAAATGGGCGAAACTGCCCAAAGATAGGTGTGCCAAGCTTGTGGCATCATATTCAAAAAGACTTGAGGCTGTAATTGTTGCCAAAGGTGCACCAACAAAGTATTGAGCAAAGGCTGTGAATACTTATGTACATGTGATTTCTTAGTCTTTTTATTTTTAATATTTTTTTAAAAACTCAAAAACACTTTTTTCACATTGTCATCACGGGGTATTGGTGGTCATTCCGAGTTGATGGCTCGCTAGCTGCTTTTAGCAGCACTGCACACGCTAGGCCGCCGCCCTCTGGGAGTGTATCTTAGCTTAGCAGAATAGCGAATGAAAAATTAGCAGAACTGCTACTAAATAATTTTCTGCAGTTTCTGAGTAGCTCCAGACCTACTCCTAGACTGCGATAACCTCAGTCTGTTTAGTTCCTGGTTTGACGTCACAAACACGCCTTGCGTTCGGCCAGCCACTCCCCAGTTTCTCCAGCCACTCCTGCGTATTTACCTGGCACGCCTGCGTTTTTTAGCACACTCCCTGAAAACGGCCAGTTTCCGCCCAGAAACACCCACTTCCTGTCAATCACACTACTAACACTCGAGCGATGAAAAAACGTCGCTCGAGCTTGTGTAAATCTACAAAGTTTTGTGTGAAAGTACTTAGCGCATGCGCGCTGCGTACCATGTGCATTTCTGCCATTTCTTTACTTAATCGCTGCACTGCGAAAATCGGCAGCGAGCGAACAACTCGGAATGACCACCATTGTGTGTAGAATTTTGAGGGAAAAAATTAATTTTATTCCAGTTTGGAATACGGCTGTAACAACAAAATGTGGAAAATGTGAAGCGCTGTGCATACTTTCCGGTTGCACTGTAATTTTCAAAAGCGTTGACACTTGCCCATCTTAAAATGTATTATATGTTAAAGTCTGACTGTAGGTGTTAATGCTGGTCTTTCCGTGCAGAGTATACCATACTACAACACAGGGGCGGATTGGCCGTAGGGCTCACCAGGAAGATTCCTGGTAGGCTGACAAGTTTGTGGGGTCTGTTTTGTGTGTTGTCATGTGGCCCCACCCATGTGGCCCCACCCCTCACATGACAGAAAGCCCACTGCACTCAGTACACTGCATTGTCCCCATTCATACTGTTATTCCATCTCTGCAGTACAGTAACTCTGCCATCCAGTGTTGCTGCCATGGTTACACGGTATGCTCTTCCTCTTGTGCTGCCAATGTCAAGACACTTCTACTAAATTTTACAAGGCAGGCAGCAAGACAGTATCTCTGTGACATCACAATGCAATCACCTGCAGGCAGCTAAACAGTACCTCTGTAACATCACAATGCATTCAGCTGCAGGCAGCTAGACAATACCTCTGTGACATCACACTGCATTCAGCAGCAGGCAGCAAGACAGTACCTCTGTGACATCACAATGCATTCAGCTGCAGGCAGCAAGACAGTACCTCTGTGACATCACAATGCATTCAGCTGCATGCAGCTAGTGAGTACCTCTATGACATCACAACGCACTCAGCTGCATACAGTACTACCCATACTTTCCTACTTTTGAAAAAGCATTTCAGGGAGATTGTGAAAGTAACACCTATCGGCGCGGGCGTGTACGGCTACATCGGAGAGGCGTGTCATGAAATGACTTACATCCAACTGTAAATGAGCCCAAAGTTAGTAAGATATACTTGTTGAAGAAAAGACACTGATATTTTGCAGGATTTGTTTGTGTATTGTGTTTTAGAAGAGGTTCCATATACTGTAAGTGTGCATAGGGATCATTGTGCCTTATAACCAATGCAGGGAAATGGCACTAATGATCCCATTTGAATCTATGTATCTCTGATTTATTTTTCCCGCAAGAATGTAATAGCTGCATAATGGGGGTAAGGTGTAATCAGGGAGATTGCTGGTCTATTCAAGGAGTCAGGGAGATTGCTGCTATTTCAGGGAGTCTCCTGCATGAATGAGAGAGGGTAGGCAACTATGGTACTACCATGACATCACAATGACTTCAGCGGCAGGCAGCTAGTCAGTACCTCTGTGACATCATAATGCATTTAGCTGCAGCCAATAGACAGTACCACTGTGCCATCACAATGCATTCAGCTGCAGGCTGCTAGACAGTACCTGTGTGATATCACAATGCATTTAGCTGCAGGTAGCTTGACAGTACCCCTGTCACATCACAATGCATTCAGCTGCAGCAGCTAGACATTACCACTGTGATATCACAATGCATTCAGCTGCAGGCAGCTAGACAGTTACTCTGTCACATAACAATGCATTCAGCTGCATGCAGCTAGACAGTACCACTGTGACATTACAATGCATTCAGCTGCCTCTAGACAGGACATCTGTGACATCACAATGCATTTAGCTGCAGGCAGCTAGACATTACCTCTGTGACATCACAATGCATTCAGCTGCAGGCAGCTAGACAGTACCAATTTGACATCACAATGTATTACGCTGCAGGCATCTAGACAATACCTATGTTACATCACAATGCATTCAGCTGCAGGCAGGTAGACAGTACTACAGTGACATCACAATGCATTCAGCTTCAGGCAGCTAGACAGTACAACTCTGACATCACAATGCATTCAGCAGCAGGCAGCTAGACAGTACCTCTGTAACATCACAATGCATTAAGCTGAAAGCAGCTAGACATCACACAATGCATTAAGCTGAAAGCAGCTAGACAGTACCTCTGTGATATCACAATACATTCAGCTACAGGCAGCAAGAGAGTACCACTTTGAAAAAACATTGCATTTAGCTGCAGGCAGCTAACCAGTACCTCTGTGACAACATATTACATTGAGCAGCAGGCAGCTAGACAGTAAATCTATGCCATCACAATGCATTCAACTGCAGACAGAGTACCTCTGTGACATCACAATGCATTCAACTGCAGACAGAGTACCTCTGTGACATCACAATGCATTAAGCAGCAGGCAGCTAGACAGTACCACTGTGACATCACTATGTATTACGCTGCAAGCAGCTAGGCAATACCTCTGTGACATTACAAAGCATCCAGCTGCAGGCTGCTAGACAGTACCACCATGATATCACAATGCATTTAGCTGCAGGTAGCTAGTGAACTCTATGTTATAACTAGCACTAACTATAAACTAGCTAGTAAAGAAACAGAAAATGGACAGAAATTGTAAAGGAACAGTTTATATATAGAAAAACATTGACTTCCTTATCTTAATACATACTTACCAGAGGAAGAGCCAGTTGCAGATATATTACAGTTGGGAGATTGTTCTATAACACAGGAAAGTAATAACAGAAAGGATTACATTCTGTAAAGGCTAACTCAGAGATATTGGAACTATGGATAATTCAATGGCTATCAATGTTAATATTGAATGAAAGTCCTACTACTAAGGAGAATTATTGTGTGGGAGCAGTGTAACTTAGTACAGAATAGACTATGGGGGTCATTCCGAGTTGTTCGCACGTTATTTTTTTTGTCGCAACGGAGCGATTAGTCGCTAATGCGCATGCGCAATGTCCGCAGTGCGACTGCGCCAAGTAAATTTGCTATGCAGTTAGTTATTTTACTCACGGCATTACGAGGTTTTTTCTTCGTTCTGGTGATCGTAATGTGATTGACAGGAAGTGGGTGTTTCTGGGCGGAAACTGGCCGTTTTATGGGTGTGTGCGAAAAAACGCTACCGTTTCTGGGAAAAACGCGGGAGTGGCTGGAGAAAAGGAGGAGTGTCTGGGCGAACGCTGGGTGTGTTTGTGACGTCAAACCAGGAACGAAACTGACTGAACTGATCGCAGATGCCGAGTAAGTGTGGAGCTACTCAGAAACTGCTAAGAAGTGTCTATTCGCAATTCTGCTAATCTTTCGTTCGCAATTTTGAAAAGCTAAGATTCACTCCCAGTAGGCGGCGGCTTAGCGTGTGCAAAGCTGCTAAAAGCAGCTTGCGAGCAAACAACTCGGAATGAGGGCCTATACCCATTGAGAAACTGTGTTTATAGCATACTTGGCTACCTGACCCTCTCCATGAGGGAGAAAATGCTCTGTTCCTGGACTTTCCTGGTAATGTATGATTGCCATCACCTGTGGTGAGCTAGTTAATTGATAAGAAAGGTGTTTCACCACAGGTGATGGCAATCATACATTACCAGGAAAGTCCAGGAACAGAGCATTTTCTCCTTCATGGAGAGGGTCAGGTAGGCAAGTATGGTTTATAGAGAAGATACAATTGCAACTAAAGGATACACAGATATCTGCCTGCATAAGAACTGTTGGTTACAAATAGTCATTTTATAAAAAGTAGCTATTTAACTGACATTGGAGGACATCTGTTTAGCTACCTAAATAAAGGATGTCAAGCTGTTTATTAGAGGAGAATATATATATATATATATATATATATATATATTCATTATTATAACTCAATCTGAAATAACAACGGGACAGCTAGCTATATATATGCATATAATATATACATAACACCAAACTGCATATTACTTACCTGCAACAGCCGGATAAAGACCACCGGACTAAGGGGACTTTTGGGGGAGTAAGGGGTGTAATTGTTTATATAATATATTGTATATTGTATTACTAATACAGTATAGTAACGTTATGTGATTCTTTAAATGCAGACTGTATGCTTATATGATAACTATACTGAATCTAGTAAATATGCTAATATAATTCTAATGTATACCGAGTTGATACTTACCTGCAATATAAGTGTGTAGGAATACATTCCAAAGGTACTGTAAATGTCCTGGTAATCTGTAAAGAAAAGAATATAAGTGTTCAGGGTTTTCCTAAACTTATCCCTTATTTATCTAGACTGCATCCCTGTCTAGAATAAAAGTTTGGGTGGAGGCACTGTTAATAATTAATAACATTATATTTATAACTAGTAAAAAAAGGGTTACAACTGTGACATTACAATGCATTCAGCTGAAGGCAGCTAACCAGTTCCCATGTGACATACCAATGCATTACGCTGCAGACAGGTAGGCAGTACCTCTGTGAACTCATGATGCATTCAGCTGCAGGATGCTAGAAACTACGAACATCACAATGCACTCACCTGCAGGTAGCTAGACAGTACCTCTGTCACATCACAATGCATTCAGCTGCAAGCAGCTAGACAGTATCACTGTGCAATCACAATTCATTCAGCTGCATGCAGCTAGACAGGACCTCTGTGACTTCACAATGCATTCAGCTGCAGGCAGCTAGACAGTATCACCGTGACATCACAATGCATTCAGCTGCAGGCAGCTAGAAAGTACCCCTTTGACATCACAATGCATTCAACTACATAAAGACAGTGCCTCTGTGACATCACAATGCATTCAGCTGCAGGCAGCTAGACAGTATCTCTGTGACATCACATTGCACTCAGCTACAGGCAGCTAGAAAGTACCCCTTTGACATCACAGTGCATTCAACTGCAGATAGTGCCTCTGTGACATCACAATGCATTTAGCTGCAGGCAGCTAAACAGTACCTCTGTGACTTCATAATGCATTCAGCTGCAGGCAGCAAGACAGTGCCACTGTGACAACACAATACTTTCAGCTGCAGGCAGCTAGAAAGTACCACCATGACATCACAATGCATTCAGCTGCAGACAGCTAACCAGTACCACTGTGACATAAAAATGCATTCAGCTGCAGGCAGCTAGAAAGTACCTCTATGACATCCCATTGCATTCAGCTGCAGGCAGTTAGACATTACCTCTGTGACCTCATTATGTATTCAACTGCAGACAGCCACTACCTCTGTGACATTATAATGCATTTAGCTGCCGGAAGCTAAACAATACCTCTGTGACATCACAATGCATTCAGCTGCAGGCTGCTAGACAGTACCACCGTGATATCATAAGGCATGTAGCTGCAGGTAGCTAGATTATACCTCTTTGACTTCACAATGCATTCAGCTGCAGGCAGCTAGACAGTACCGCTGTGACATCACAATGCATTCAGCTGCAGGCTGCTAGACAGTACCACCATGATATCACAATGCATTTAGCTGCAGGTAGCTCGACAGTTCCCCTGTCACATCACAATGCATTCAGCTGCAGGCAGACAGTACCACTGTGACATCACAAAGAATTCAGCTGAAGGCAGATAGACAGTTCCTCTGTCACATTACAATGCATTCAGCGGCATGCAGCTAGACAGTACCACTGTGACATTACAATGCATTCAGCTGCATGCAGCTAGACAGGACATCTGACATCACAATGCATTTAGCTGCAGGCAGCTAGGAAGTTCCTCTGTCACATCACAATGCATTCAGTTGCAGGGAGCTAGACAGTACCACTGTGACATCACAATGTACACTGCAGGCAGCTAGAAAATACCTCTGTGACATCACAATGCATTCAGTTGCAGGCAGGTAGACAATACCACTGTGACATCACAATGCATTCAGCTGCAGGCAGCTAGACAGTACCTCTTTAACATCACAATGCATTCAGCAGAAAGCAGCTAGACAGTACCTCTGTAACATCACAATGCACTCAGCTACAGGTAGCAAGAGAGTACCACTGTGACAAAACATTGCATTTAGCTGCAGGCAGCTAAAAAGTACCTCTGTGACAACACATTACATTGAGCAGCAGGCAGCTAGACAGTACATCTGTGCCATCACAATGCATTCAACTGCAGACAGAGAGTACCTCTGTGCCATCACAATGCATTCAGCTGCAGGCAGCTAAACAATACCTCTGTGACATCACAATGCATTCAGCTGCAGGCAGCTAGACAGTACCACTGTGACATCACAATATATTCAGCTGCAGGCTGCTAGACAGTACCACCGTGATATCACAATGCATTCAGCTGCAGGCAGCTAGACAGTTCCTCTGTCACATCACAATGCATTCAGCTGCATGCAGCTAAAGAGTACCACTGTGACAATACAATGCATTCAGCTGCATGCAGCTAAACAGGACATCTGTGACATCACAATTCATTCAGCTGCAGGCAGCTATACAGTACCACTGTGACATCACAATGTATTACGCTGCAGGCAGCTAGAAAGTACCTCAGTGACATCACAAAGCATTAAGCTGCAGGCTGCTAGACAGTACCACAATCATATCACAATGCATTCAGCTGCATGCAGCTAGACAGTACCACTGTGACAATACAATGCATTCAGCTGCATGCAGCTAGACAGGACATCTGTGACATAACAATGCATTCAGCTGCAAGCAGCTAGATAGTACCTCTATGAAATCATAATGCATTCAGCTGCAGGCAGCTAGTCGGTACATCTGTGACATCACAATGCATTAAACTGCAGATAGACAGTACCACAATCATATCACAATGCATTTTGCTGCAGGTAGCTAGACAGTACCTATCTCACATCACAAAGCATACAGCTTCAGGCAGCTAGACAGTAACACTGTGACATCACAATGTACTATACTGCAGGAAGCTGCGCAGTACCTTTGTGACATCACAATACATTCAGCTGTAGGTAGCAGGACGTTAGCACTGTGACATCACAATGCATTTAGCTGCAGGCAGCTAAACAGTACCTCTGTGACATCATAATGCATTCAGCTGCAGGCAGCAAGACAGTGCCACTGTGACAACACAATGCTTTCAGCTGCAGGCAGCTAGAAAGTACCACCATGACATCACAATGCATTCAGCTGCAGACAGCTAACCAGTACCACTGTGACATAAAAATGCATTCAGCTGCAGGCAGCTAGAAAGTACCTCTATGACATCCCATTGCATTCAGCTGCAGGCAGTTAGACATTACCTCTGTGACCTCTCTATGTATTCAACTGCAGACAGACACTACCTCTGTGACATTATAATGCATTTAGCTGCAGGAAGCTAAACAGTACCTCTGTGGCATCACAATGCATTCAGCTGCAGGCTGTTAGACAGTTCCACCGTGATATCATAAGGCATGTAGCTGCAGGTAGCTAGATTATACCTCTTTGACTGCACAATGCATTCAGCTGCAGGCAGCTAGACAGTACCGCTGTGACATCACAATGCATTCAGCTGCAGGCTGCTAGACAGTACCAAATGATATCACAATGCATTTAGCTGCAGGTAGCTCGACAGTTCCCCTGTCACATCACAATGCATTCAGCTGCAGGCAGACAGACAGTACCACTGTGACATCACAAAGAATTCAGCTGAAGGCAGATAGACAGTTCCTCTGTCACATTACAATGCATTCAGTGGCATGCAGCTAGACAGTACCACTGTGACATTACAATGGATTCAGCTGCATGCAGCTAGACAGGACATCTGACATCACAATGCATTTAGCTGCAGGCAGCTAGACAGTACCACTGTGACATCACAATGCATTCAGTTGCAGGCAGGTAGACAGTACCACTGTGACATCACAATGCATTCAGCTGCAGGCAGCTAGACAGTACCTCTTTAACATCACAATGCATTCAGCAGAAAGCAGCTAGACAGTACCTCTGTAACATCACAATGCATTCAGCTACAGGTAGCAAGAGAGTACCACTGTGACAAAACATTGCATTTAGCTGCAGGCAGCTAAAAAGTACCTCTGTGACAACACATTGCATTGAGCAGCAGGCAGCTAGATAGCTGTGACATCACAATGCATTCAGCTGCATGCAGCTAAACAGTACCACTGTGACAATACAATGCATTCAGCTGCATGCAGCTAAACAGGACATCTGTGCCATCACAATGCATTCAACTGCAGACAGAGAGTACCTCTGGGACATCACAATGCATTCAGCTGCAGGCAGCTAAACAATACCTCTGTGACATCACAATGCATTCAGCTGCAGGCAGCTAGACAGTACCACTGTGACATCACAATATATTCAGCTGCAGGCTGCTAGACAGTACCACCGTGATATCACAATGCATTCAGCTGCAGGCAGCTAGACAGTTCCTCTGTCACATCACAATGCATTCAGCTGCATGCAGCTAAACAGTACCACTGTGACAATACAATGCATTCAGCTGCATGCAGCTAAACAGGACATCTGTGACATCACAATTCATTCAGCTGCAGGCAGCTATACAGTACCACTGTGACATCACAATGTATTACGCTGCAGGCAGCTAGGAAGTACCTCTGTGACATCACAAAGCATTAAGCTGCAGGCTGCTAGACAGTACCACAATCATATCACAATGCATTTTGCTGCAGGTAGCTAGACAGTACCTATCTCACATCACAAAGCATTCAGCTTCAGGCAGCTAGACAGTAACACTGTGACATCACAATGTACTATGCTGCAGGAAGCTGCGCAGTACCTTTGTGACATCACAATACATTCAGCTGTAGGTAGCAGGATGCTAGCACTGTGACATCACAATGCATTTAGCTGCAGGCAGCTAAACAGTATCTCTGTGACATCATAATGCGTTCAGCTACAGGCAGCTAGACAGTACCTCTGTCTTATCATAATGCATTCAGCTGCAGGCAGCTAGACAATACCTCTGTCACATCAGAAAGCATTCAGCTTCAGGCAGCTAGACAGTAACACTGTGACATCACAATGTACTATGCTGCAGGAAGCTGCGCAGTACCTTTGTGACATCACAATACATTCAGCTGCAGGTAGCAAGACAGTACCACTGTGACAACACAATGCATTCAGCTACAGGTAGCTAGACAGTACCACTGTATCATCACAATGCATTCAGCTGCAGGCAGCTAACCAATACCTCTGTGACACC
The DNA here is from genome assembly GCF_028390025.1 of Pseudophryne corroboree. Classification (NCBI taxonomy): domain Eukaryota; kingdom Metazoa; phylum Chordata; class Amphibia; order Anura; family Myobatrachidae; genus Pseudophryne; species Pseudophryne corroboree. Next base: position 694,634,541 of record NC_086445.1, on the reverse strand, counting down.
TCAATACATTTAGCTGCAGGCAGCAAGAAAATACCTCTCTGACATCACATTACATTCTGTTGCAGACAGGTTGATAGTACCACTGTAACATCACATTTCATTCAGCAGCAGGCAGCTAGACAATACCTCTGTCACATCACAATGTATAATGTTGCAAGCAGATAAACAGTACCTCTGTGACATCACAATGAATTCAGCAGCAGGCAGCAAAACAGTACCACTGTGTCAACACAATGCATTCAGCTGCAGGCAGCTACATAGTAACACCATGACATCACAATGCATTAAGCTGCAAGCAGCTAACCAGTACCTATGTAACATCTCAATGCATTCAACTGCAGGCAGCTAGAAAATACCTCGGTGACATCACATTGAATTCAGCTGCAGGCAGATAAACAGTACCTCTGGGAAATAACAATGCATTACACTGCAAGCAGCTGCAGTCAGCTAACAAGTACCTCTGTGACATCACAATGCATTCAACTGCAGGCAGCTAGACAGTACCTCTGTGACATCAAAATGCATTCAGCTGCAGGCAGCTAGACAGTACCTCTGTGACATCACAATGCATTCAGCTGCAGGCTGCTAGGCAGTAACACCATGACAGTACAATGTTTTCAGCTGCAATAGCTAGACAGTACCACTGTGACATCACAATACATTCAGCTGCAGGAAGCCAGACAGTACCACTGTGACATCTCAATGCATTCAGCTGCAGGCAGCTAGAAAGTACCACTGTGACATAACAATGCATTCAACTGCAGGCAGCTAGATAGGGAGGCACCGATCTATGTGATAGCCATCGCCTAATATAAAAACCCATAAACCGAAAGGCCGAAGGGTGCAGAGGGAGAAGACGAAATGCTGACTGGATGTCCAAGTTACACATCACGACCCCCGTTACAAAAGACCTAATGTTGGCTATGGCCGAATCAAAGGACAGGTAAATGACCCGACACTGATAATCGGGGATAGCATCATTTACGGATGACCCCAGGGGACAGGAAAGATGCTGTAGGAGCCTATGTTTGCTCGCGGTCTTAATGGGCACTATCCCGACGGGGGGACAAGACCAAATCCGGCAAGGGGGGGGGGGGGGGATTCCGAAAAGGGGGGGGGGGCTATCCTCCAGCCTGAAAATTCTGCCGGAGCATGACCGGAAACTCCCGAGCCGAACAAAGGTTCGTACCAGCCCTGGGACCCAATAGCCCAGATATCGGCAAGGAGAAGCCGAACGCGAAACCCAAGAGCAAAAATTGGGCGTCCACCCGCCGCGGGTACCCTCGCAGCCAGGGTATGAGCGCCAGTAATCTAATTGGGGTGGGGGCCAAGGAAGCGCCTGGGGCCGCGGGAATGCAACTCAGCCGGGTCAGTGAACCGGAATTTTTTCCTGTCCCAGGAATGGTGCAGTCCTTGATCCCATGGGTTCCGCCACATCCAATGCAGGAGCGACGAAAACCACACCGACCACCCAACTCACATTGGGCATTATGGAAAGCAAATCATTTACCATGCCCTGTGCGTGATGGACCCGCTCGAAAAACAGCAGCATGAGAGCCAGGCCGCTTTGTCCACCGTCCCGCCGTACTGCCCTCCTCGGTGCCCATGGAGCCCTGTGTCAGCTCCGAGCACAATTCGACATCCATTTTACCGAAATGTAGATCTCCCGGCCGAGCAGTGTGCGCCGGAAAACCTAAAATTAACGTCGCCCAGCCGACCCTTTATACACCTGGTACAGCACATGTATAAGGAATTAATAGCGCACTAGGTTCATGTGCTCGTCCGGGCGCGTCTCTAAATAACACGCCGCGTAGATTAACATGCACCTAACCCAATTAGGGTAGGATCGCAAAGCGTCTTCGCTGCCCTGTCTTTTTCTTCGTAGCCGAAAGCAAAGCTTAACGATCAACACTAGTGAGGGCGAAGATATTGACGTATTGGCCCTTACGGATCCCGTCCCGGACCCGGGGCATCAGACCACGGTGCCCGCCGTGTTAGCGCAGTGAACGGTGTCCGACTCGAACGACACTTGCGAGGCGGAAGAGGATGAATACCGGCGCTCGCGCCATTTGACCCTGTGCAAACCGCCGTCGGAGAAGGACACTCCCACCGGGGACGTGGAGCCAAGGGATGAGTCCGTGCCCAGACGCCTACGTCTATGTCTACTGCGCTTTCTGGAAAACCGACGCGTACGTCTACCCTCGCTAGAGGAGAGGGACTGAGTACTTGATCCCAACCCGCTACAGGGGGGTAACCATACAACCCCGGGACAAGACAGGGTCCGATGAAGACTCACCTGCACGAGAAGCAACTCCGTCCGTCCCTGCTCCCTTGTCCCTTGTCAGACTAAAATAATTGGATTATAAAGAAATTTTGAATTAAGAAAAACAAGGGGGATACTATTGGACAATATTCCCCTATGTGCCTCAAATGCCCTATGCGTCACATGCTCCACTACATGCTCCCCTTAGTGTCACCATACATTGCACCATATCACTGCACTATATCATAACCCTTCATCACTGCTCTACATTCTCCTATCCACTGCACTATATTGATATACTACATCCCCTACACGCTGAACTACATCACTACACTACATGGTCCTATACACTGCACTACATACCCTATATACTACACCAAATCCCCCCATCTGGGAGGCAAAGCGGAGGTTGATACTGCTAACTGGGAGCACAGTGACGATTATAAAGTCTGCCTTTAAACTCACCAGGCTCTAAGTTTCCACTGTCAGGTGGACAGCTAGCAAAGTGAACCTTTGATTTCTGTAACATCGGAGACTGCACCTGTTAGCAAACATAAGCCTGGGGGGGTGTAGTATGGTATGCCGGCGGTCGGGCTCCCGGTGACCAGCATGCTGGCATCGGAATCCCGACCACCAGCATACCGACAGGTGGGCGAGCGCAAATTAACCCCTTGCGGGCTTGCTGTGCTCGCCACGCTGCGGGCTACGTGCGCCACACTATCTATTCTCCCTCCAGGGGGGTCGTGGACCCCCAAGAGGGAGAAAAGATGTCGGTATGCCGGCGACCGGGATTCTGGCGCCGGTATGATGGTCGCCGGGAGCCCGGCCGCCGGCAACCTGAAGACCACCCAGCCTTGGGGCAGTGTGGTGTAGCCTGCAGCTTGTTATCGGTTAGTGCTGGGCAGGCAGCCGGAATCATAGCCTGCTGAAAAACACAACACCAACAGCTCGCTTCTATAGCTTGTACAGTGCACCGCACACTAGTCGCAGCACTGCATGGCAAAACCGAGAGTTTAAGACAGGAGAGATCTCAGGTACTGAAGCTCACCTGCACAGCATCGGAGGCAGCTGCAGCCAGACAGGTGGGTCTGCCCCGGGAGCCGTCTGCTGTCTCACTGGAGCAGCACAACACTGCCGGTTTAAAAAAAACAACCCTGCTCTTCTGTAACTCCTCCGCGCCTCCTCAAATCCTGCACCCGGGACACATGCCCCCTTAGCCCCCCCCCCCCCCCTAGTTACAGCCCTGACATCAGTACCAGGGGCCGATTGGCCACAGGGCTCACTAGTAAGATTCCTGGTAGGTCAACAAGTATGTGGGGCCTGTTTTGTCTTTTGTTATGTGGCCCTACCCCCCACATGACAGGCAGCCCATCGTACTCAGTAACCTGAATTGTCCTCATTCATTCTGTTATTCTATCTCGACAGTACAGCATCTCTGCCATCCAGTGATGCCACCATGGCTACACGGCATGTTATACCTCTTGTGCTGCCCATGTCAGGCCACGTCTAAAAAATTTACAGGGTCACTTTTAGTTCCCAAACTGCCCCTAATCTCAGACACAACTGCAGCAAAAGACTCATGGAAGTCCCAACTGCGTACAAACAGGTCCTATGAGAAGGGATTCCACCCCCCTCAACAGACCCCACCACCTTATCAGACCACACCCCATTAGGGCTGCTTCCCAAGTGGACAGTCATGAAACACCCCTGTCTCCTTCTCTTGTTGGCTGCTGGTTTTAGCATAATGAACATAATTCCTGACACTGAATGGCATTGTAGCTCTGCATCCAATCAGTAACCTGCAATTAAGTCATCCCAGTGGTAGGAGCTTGATACAGATGTGTCCTCATGCATCTTGCCTCAATACGCCAAGCAGGGCTGGAATAAGGGCAACATGGGCCGGGGGCTGAAAATGTTGAGACAGCTGTATGTCAGACGCTCAAGAAGTTTGAAGGCCTACAGGAGAAGAGAGATGGGGTGGTAGCTAGTGAGTGCAGAAGTGTCAAGGTTGGATTTTTTAAGAATAGGTGAGACAAGAGCATGTTTGAATGGTGAGGGAAAGATGCCGGTAGAGAGTGATAGGTTAAAAGAGGTGAGCAATGTGGGAGCAGGCAGTGGGGGAGAGAGAGTGGAGGAGGTGGGAGGGGGTCCAGGAGGTAGGTGGAGGGGGGGACAATAAGATGAGGAAGTGGACTTTCTTTTCTGTGGTGGGGCAGAAGGAGCACGAAGTGGGATGGTATGAGGGAGAGGATGGTGGGGGCGGCAGGGCTGCCAAGGGGAGATGGGATGTGATTTTGTGTCGGATTGCCTTAATTTATAAGGAGAAGAAGGAGACAAAGTCAGTGGCTGTGAGGAAGAGTGGGAGGTGAGTAGGGGGGTGCAAGGATAGTGTTGAAAGTATTAAAAAGGTGGCGAGGAATAAAGGACTGAGAAGAGATGAGTGATTGGAAAAAGGATTGCTTAGCAAGGGAGAGTGCAGAGTTGTAGGAAGATAAAATCATCTTGAAATGTAGGAAGTCCACTAGAGTGCGAGATTTCCTCCAGAGGCGCTCGGCAGTGCGTGAGCATTTTTTCAGGAATCTAGGCAGTTTGGAGGGCTAGGGTTGGGTTTTAGAATGCGGAGGGGGACAGAAGAGATGGGGGCAACAAAATCAAGTGCAGAGCTGAGGGTGGTGTAGGGGTCCCACTTTTATATTGGAATGGGCATGATTAAAAAAATGTATTATTGACATTGGGTGATGTATCAAAGTACAGTATATTGCATTGTGGAAAATTATATTGCTGCAGCTTATAGAGCAGTTCAATACAAGAGAGAATACTGCTATGGAATGAGAGGACAAAGGCTGATCGCAAGCTCCAGTTGGAGTTAGCAAAACTCAAGTACCAGCCTGTGACTGTCTACGCGAATCCCCATCAACCGCATCAAGATCAGTTTCCAGTGATGGAACGGGACAGTGAGTTGGACACTCTTTTCAGAACTTTTAAATAGACTTGCCGACAATTTCAATTGAACTTTCGTCTGTGGGCCAGTTATTTAACCCCTGCCCTATGGGGAAAAGCATTGGATGCATTCGCTGACCTCCCGCTGGAGATGGATGGGGATTACGCGGAAATTAAAAAGACATTGCTGGGCCGGTTTAACATGACCCCAGACGCCTATAGGCAGTAGTTCAATGGTCTAACATAAAATGCTTCTTATACTTATGCAAGGAGTTTGTAGCATTAGCATAAAGTCGCAGATGGGCGACTGCCAATAGACGCTGCTTTGTGTGCTTCTGCATCAGACTCAGAATGAAGCCCTAAGTGACATTGTAGTATCTATGATACACCTTTTGCCAAAATGTAATGCCCTTGATACACGTTATCCCACATTGTAGTGCCCTCGATACACCTTATACCACCTATTAGTGCCACACTTCTGTTATGGGCAGGGGTTAAAGTGAGCTGGAACGGGGCGGAACTGCGTTCCGTCAGTTCCATTTGGAGACGGAACGCAGTTCCGCCTCCTCCGGCTCACCTAACCCTATGTGTCCCCGGCGCCGCACAGGGAGATGACGGGCGCCCGCTGAGATTGTGTTACCAACGGGCGCCCATTTCTCCTCACCGAAAGCCGGAGGCAGGAGCTCAGTACTGAGCTACGGCTTCCGGCGCTGTCACTGTGCGGCGTGCGCTATGGGAGAGACGTAAGTCATGACGTCTCTCTCATAGTGCTGAGGAGCGGACGCCAAGAGAGGACTGCAGCGGTCTGGAAGCGGGAACGGGGCTCGGTGAGTATGGTGTGTTTTTTCTTCCTTAGTGCAGTGGGGGCATCTACTGGGAGCAAACTACGGGGGGACATTACTACTGGGGGGGCATCAACAAGGGACATTACTACTGGGTGCATTATTACTGGGGGGGCATCTACTGGGGGCATTACTACAGGGGGGTCATCTATTGGGGGCAAACTCCTGGGGGGCATTACTACTGGGGGCAGCTGCTGCGGGGAAACTACTGGGGGACATTATTACTGGGAGCCAACTACAAGGGGGCAAACTACTGGAGGTAAGCTACAAGGGGGCAAGCTACTGGGGGAAAACTACAAAGGGGCAAACTACAGGAGGGCATTACTACTGGCGACGTAACTACAGGGGCATTACTACTTGGGGGCTAAACTACAGGGGGCCTAAAATACTGGGGCATAACTACAGGGGCCAAACTACTGGGGGCATTACTACTGGGGGCTAAACTACAAGGGGGGCATAACTACAGGGGCTAAACTACTGAAGGCATAACTACAGAGGCTAAACTACAATGGGGCAAACTACAGGGGGGCATTACTACTGGCGGCTAAACTACAAGCAGGCAAACTACTGGGGGCATTACCACTGGGAGGCTAAACTAAAGGGGGGAGGGGTAAACTACTGGGGTCATAACTGCAGGGGCATTACCACTGGGGGCATAACTACTAGGGCGCTAAACGACTGGGGGCATTACTACAGGCAACATTACTACTGGTGGCAATACTACACAGGGGCATAACCATTAAGGGCATTACTACTGGGGGCCCTACTAATGAGGGCATTGTAAAGGGGGCACTTCATAAGGGGCATCACTCCTGGGGACATAAGGGGCACTACTATTGCGGGCATTGCATAAGGGGCACCACTACTATAAGGTCTATATAAGGGGCACTACCACTGTGGGCACTACGAGTACAGTGCATAATGAGCACTACTACTGTGGGCATTGTATAAGAAGCGCTACTGTGGTGGGCATTATGTGTATTATGGGGTGTTTCTACTGTGGGCATTATTACTATTGTGTGACCACACCCCATTCTTTTGGAGACCACTCCCCTTTATTGCTTGGGCACCGTCGGGAGGCCGGTGAGTTCCACCACCTCTCTAGGACCACTTTAAGCACTGGGTATGGGTATTAATATTATATGTGAATACCAAATTGCTTTCTCACAAATATTTAAAATGCCCGCTCTAATATATATTGCAGACGCCAGGCGTATCTTATTACCATATACGATAAAAGTGCGCTGTACATCGCAAAACACTGCATCCCATAAGAGAAAACAATACACCCACACATTATCTGAGTTCCAAAGCTCATTGATGTATATATTTGTTATTAAAAGGATATGGATTCAATATATTACAATGTACAGTATACCTATAGTTACAACTCATACAGTAAGCAGTTAATACATACAGTTACATACAGTTACATACAGTTACAGTTACAGGCCAGCAATACAATACCATTCCCTCAATGCATCTTATGTCTCTCTCTCATAAGTACAGGAACTGATCTGCCAGCAACTCCTTCATCCTCTCAGACCAAACAGCAACTCACTCCTGTGTGATCAGCAATGTGTTATCTTGTTGGGGGAGGGAACTTATTCATGATGAGTCACTAGTCTCTTTGTATATGCTAATCAGGTTCAGCCTTGGGGACGTCCAAAGGGGCTGGCCTGAGCTTCCTGTCCACTACCTGTTTGGAATATCTATTGTTCTAATAAAAGTGATTTTAGCTTTTATACATTTAATCATAATTATTTGTTGCAATGTCCTACAACTTTATAACAAGTATCAAATGAATCTACACATTAATCTGGTTGCTTTAATAGTAAACATGACCGGTCTATCTGGTTTCGTTCAAATAATACACATACATGACATTACTTCATTATATCATTTTAAATCATCATGATGTCTGGCGCTTGATATTATTATAATTATGTACTGTATGAAATAAGTGTCGAATCCATCTCTGTGGCATGTCCGTGTAAATGCGTGTGTTACCATATATTGCTGTGCTCACTGCGCGTATTTGCAAGTATAGCGACTCATAATGTGTGTAGTTTGTATGTTCTTTATATGTAATATTTTTGACTTCGACAGTCCACCCTTTGGCAGCAAACAATAACTGCCATCAATTATTAACATAAGAAAAAAAAATATTTCATACAATAATCGGTGACCTAGACACAAGTGTGTATTAATTTTGCAAATCAGACACTTGTCTATATTTGGGGAAGACAGGGAGGAGGACGAGACATCCTCTATATGCACTCGGTGGTCACGGGACCACTGGTTGGGTGTGGGACAACATTCAACCTATAGAGTATGCTGGGACGTTGCTTTGGCCTATAATGTCTGATTTGCAACAAACATTTCACACATACATGTACCTACGTCTTTGTACACTGATGTTTGGATTCGATTGAGGTTCTGCTGGGTAGATGAAGAAGACACAAACAAATCGTGACAGTGACATATAAAATTTTCATGATCTACATATTCCTATCATTTTCTGAACATTGTTTCCATTTCTGGAACGTATGCTAGGTCTGTTTAATAATTGAACAAGGGTTATAAGTAGTGTCCTTCCTAAATAACATAAACCTTCGGAGTTCGGGGAGAGCCACTCATAAACCTTTCTTCCACATATATTAATGAGCTCTTTATCTGCAATGTGTGAATAGCCATTGTCTGATTGTTCCTGATTACCTCTGAACTCCATAACTACTAGACCTTTGATTTATCTCTGATTTTAACAAACTGATCGGCTAATCCTGGGATCCTATAAGGAAATCTCTCCTTCCTCCAGAATCAGTTCCAGTCCCACACTCGACTCCTCATAAAAAAACCTCGCAAAAATAGAATATCCTGAAAGAAAATGTTTGTCAGCGGGAAAGAGAGAAAAGAGAAATAGAACAAAACAATTCTTGTTCATAACAAATCAATTACAATGACTGGTCTTTCTGCAGTCCTTTAGTACGCTCAGGTAGTGTTCAACAGTGCCGCCTCTCAGTCTTCACGGAACAGAGTCTCTAGTGATACGAGGTTCTCTTTGCCTTGTTTTTTGAACACACAGTTCACTTGGAACACACAGTTCACTTTGCTCTCCACCTTGCTCTTTGAACACACAGTTCACTTGGAACACACAGTTCACTTGGAACACACAGTTACCAAACTACACAAACTCAATGAATGTGAGCAATAAACTACTTTGTCACGAGTTCTCTCCGGGTCAGCGACCTTCTTGCAGTGGGACGAGTGGACCCAAGTGTCTCTTTCGGCGACCTTTAGTGCTGTCAACAAAACTTGGTATGGTCCTTCTCACCTGTCTATTATGCAACCTGAGCGTAAGAACAATCACACAGTCTCTTCACAATCAAGACAGTTAGTATTTGGCATACCAGCAATCAACAGTTTCAAGTTCTTTTGTCAAGTTCTCAAATGCTGGCTCATCTCAATAAGGTACTGTACTGTCACCTCATTGGTGTATTTCTGATCATTGTGCGGATCAATCATGACATGAGGTTGTCTTCCAAAAACAACCCAAAAAAGACACAAATACCAAAACAAAAACAAATTTCGAAGAGGGTGATTCGTTGAGTGAAGATCTGGGAGTGGTTCCGAAGCTACATAATACTAGTGGCAGTATCTATGATCACAATAGTACAATTTCAAGCTTTGCTCCTACTTCTAGGGGTACCATTATCTACACACAAATTTCTGCGCAATTTTTTCTTTGCGGTAAACACAGCAGCATCCGTGTCGGCAGGAAATGCCTCTACCCAGTTTGAGAAAACATCAGTGCACACCAATACATAACAATAATTCCTAAAGGGTGTTATCTGTACGAAGTCGATTTGTATTTCCTGAAAAGATCCGTCTGCAGGAGGGATATGGGATGGCTCTGTTGGTATTGCTTTACCAATATTCTTCCTCAAGCAAGCAAGACAGGTCATTGCTCTCTTACCTGCATGAGAATAGAATCCTAGCGCACACCAGTAGGCTCTCATCAGCCTGCACCTACCCTCTTTGCCTTGATGAGTCAGTCCGTGTGCCACCTCAGCTAGACTTGGAAGGTATGCTCTGGGGGCTACTGGCTTACCGTGTCCACCTGCCCACAGTCCTGAGGACTCCTGGCCATACCCCTTTGTCCTGCAGACTGCCTTTTCCGTCCTCAACCTCTCCACCTGTTGTTCTCTGCGCCTAGCACTATTCTTGTGAGCCCGTCCATTTGCACAGAGATAGCCACCTCCCATTTGCCGAATTAGTGTTTACCAGTGGTCTTATCCAGATGGAGAGTTTTCTATTACTGCAAGAGACAAAAAAAAAAAAAAAAGGTTTAACAAGCTTCTAGGTCATGCAAAGTATTCATTCAATCCTTCTCATCCCGTATTAAGGGTCTGTACATGGTCCAACAAACATTTCCGAGCTCATCTTGACTAGGGGCATTACTAGGAATGAATACTTCTTATATGGTAACTGAAAGAAATACCCTGGGGTTACCTTGTCTCTGTCCGCTTTCCTACTGGCAAATACTAATGTGCGGACAGGTTTTTCTCCATTTCTGACGTTACTTTCTTGATTTTTTTGTTTTATTTTTTGGGTTTTACTATATATGTACACGAATGATACCATACTTACCTGTTCCACTGTCTCAGCCACTTCCCCCCACAGGCTACTGCTCTTCTTTTACCAGTTGTATACTCCTCTGGGTACATGAGAAATGGCTGAAAACAATCAGGTCACCTTCTCCTCCTAAATAAAACTTCAACATTCATTAGTACATATATAGGTTACAGTCATATTTTTCATATTTTTATTATTTTCTATAGTTTGTATGCTGGCCGTAACTGCTTCCACATCTACATATGGCGGTGTACTTGCATTCTCTTTTTTTTTTCCTACTTGTTTATTGTTGCTACAAGTTCAAACAGTTCTTATATTTCCATTCTTGTCTTATATGACTTTGGTTAGACATACCACCTGCAATACCTTAGGATCAAACTCACCAACCTCTCTAGCTGCCACAGATTTAAACAATTTGTATGTCTGACCCTTTGTTTTCGGGATTTTATCAGACATATTCTTATCCTTAAGTTCTGCAATACCTCTGGTTAAAAGCTGCCCACCCTAGGGAATGGTACCCTATCTTTGTCAGTCATACAAATCCATTCATTGCAAAAAGCCTCCGTGTGTGAACCATACTTTTCACACATAATAAACCTTGCTGACCTTCTCGGTCGCAATTCTGACCTTCTCGGTCCCGAGTCTGACCTTCTCAGTCCCAACTCTTCTTCAGCCTGAACCCTAGCTACCAAACGTCCACTGCTTGTGCAATTGGATCCCATCGCTGACTTTTTGCCAATAAACGCAATCCCCAATGCACACCGCAAATAGACGGTGAAAGACACCTAGCGCTTTCACTCGCTCCTTCTCCGCTGAGTACCACGACTCACTCCAATAGTGAACACCGCGTACCCAGTGAGGCCCTATCTAGTTTATATTTACTGGAAGTGTTAGGAGTGTTAGGATCTCCTGCTCTGTGCTGCCACGTCGCCATGGCAACCAGGAGGCAAGTGTTAGCGAAGTAACCTGAGCGCAGCTGATACTCCGGTCCGGGTTTTTACTGTGTAGTGGTTACAGGCTCTGTGCACGGCAGGGAATCCGGCGCTGGTTTTGTGCTCACAGTCTGTGGGGTCTGAGTGGGGCGTGGACAGCACCTGCTATATAAACCATCCTCTCAGGCTAGGCAAATGCTGCTGAATCTTTGTTTGTTAGTCAGTTCCAGAGAGTTAGCTAGTACTGTGTGACTTTGTATTACCTTGTTGCTTACTGCGAATAGGCCTTGGGATTCGGTACTTCATTCTGCCAATCCGGACCTAGCAGTAAGACTGGAGTCAGTTGTTTGACCTGCTGGGGTTCTGTTGCTATTCTGTGAACCCAGCAGGTTTGCGGCTGTACTCTCAGACCTGCTTGCTTAATCCTCCCTCACTGTGCAGGGCGTCCAGGTGTCAGTTTAGTAGCAGTAAGCTGAACCTGTGCCCTGCAAGTGGGGGTTAGGATTGTGGATACTCTCCTTGTGTCTATATTTCTATCTCTGACCAAGGAGTTTATTCCCACACCCATTGGTAACCCTTTGGGGTTTTTTTCTGTTGCTCTTAGCAACATCATTTCAGGTGCTCCACATGTTAAATCACTACACCTCGCTTCATTGTCCGCTCTATTCCATCTGAGCATTCCTGACACTAGGGAGACACCCAATTCCTGAGCCTTTGGGCTTCTCCGTTCACTTTGTGTTTATTAGTTATTCCATCACCTCCTGTGTATGTTATGTTATACTGTCTGTGAGTTTGTTTGCTTCGCTTCCCTCTCTGTTCATATACCGGTATACTCCTGTTAGCACTGGTGTGTGTAACAAGGAGTGACTTACCTTTTCCAGTAAATATCCGCCGCTGGAGATTTTCCTGAGAGAGACCAGCGAAAACTCCCTATACACTTATACACAAATCACGCTTGCGTATGCTGTATACAGCGCTAATGATACCGCGATTCTACGCAAAAAGCTCATAAAAAGGGTATCAAGTTGCACTATCTATCGCACCCACAAACGCGCGGTCCAATCGCACAGCGTATAGGTACTTGTTACCTATCTGCCGTACGACCACGGGTCAATGTACAAACTGTGACCCTCAGCTCGGAGCGTAACAAAAAACCTTTTTACTTCAATACTACACAATGCACAATTCCCTATTACGCTCCTCTGCAAATCTCCTCACGATTTGCGTATTTCAATCTATATTAACATGAGTCAGCCGCTTCACGCCACCAAGCCTCCACTTACTTGATGTACCACACTACGGGATCCCGAATTCCCTGGGTTCAATATCCACTTACTCCTACGTTCGCTCACTCAAATACACTTTGGTTTTTCTGTACAGAAAATTTAAATTCATTCAGATAGGCAGCTTTACCCCAGAGGCAATAGTTTTTAAACTAAATTTAGAGTAACCTGCTTTTGAAATCTGATAGTTATGTGCTATTGTATTAAATGTCTACTATCCCACCTTTGAACTAAATGACACTATTGTGTAATTTGTACTTAGCGCCCGCATTCTTACGCACTTTGCGTACACACGCGACCGTGCGTGTCTCTTGCGCTGCGTGCGCAGTCCTTTACTTTGTCCGAGACACGTGTACAAAACCCTGCGTCCGCAATAAAACGAATCACACAGCTCTAAGTATAAATGTGAACAATACTAATTACTATTGCCCACTAGACACAACTTGTTCTGTATAAACTTTTATGCAGACCTGCGTTTGTGTCTTTACGCTTACTTCCTTAAAATACTGTTATTTCAAATTTAGCTATATAGCAACCAATGTATCCTATTTCACACAGATCTATAATGAATCTAGCAATAATCAATAATTTAAATGATATGATTCAGATTGGATAGCTATCTTGCAGAACATACACTGATATAAATATACACATAATTATAATAATATTATATATATGTACCATTCACTGGTCTCCTATGAGACTCATTTACCCATTCAGTGCTTCTAATTTGCATATCAAAGCTATGTGCTTTTTTTTCTGCCTGTAAAAGTGGTTTTCACTGCTAAGAAAAAGCAGTTACACAGGTTAATTTGCACCTCAATGGCCATCCCATAGCAAACAGAGAGTTAACTAAATCCTGGGAAAGAAGAAGAAAAAAAAAGTATTTTTTTATTTTCTTTTTTTGTGTGCAATTTCTCAAACAAAGCCAAGCATCTATTTCACCATTTACTCTCACTAGGCCCAATTGAAACTATTTGTAATTGACTATGACATGGGTTAAATAAATGCATTGGTAACTCAAAATTGTGCTTGATGTGACCAAGGAAACTGATTATTCTGAGCAGACTGAAAATCAGCTATTTAGAAAATGACCTTCCTAAAATGGCCACTGCTCCTCCCCCTTCCACATCCATGAGGTTTACACAAAATGGTGGACAGGCCATGTGGTTAGTCCAAAATGGAGGACAGACCATGTGGCTTCCTTTGTCACAAAGAAATCACACATTATACAAGCACCAGAAGTTATTTTAGGCCTGAGTTAAAAAAAAACTATATCAAGGCTATGCAGCAACTTTTAAATGTACTTTTAAACCTACTTAAACAGATAAACAATCCAATCTGAATCAAACACAATATGACTTATTTGGACTTTGTTTTGCAACAATAAAAATACATTTTAGCATCTTAAATATTATGAGAAACACATTGTCCCTATAATTTTCATATCATTGGCTTACTGCTAACACAACAGAACACACGGATATGATTTTCTCAGCGTCAGGATGCGTCCATCACAAGCTGATCGACCACAGCGTCGCGTTTATAATGTACAGTGCATCATTAAGACCATGATATCCCGTAAGAGCCCTCATCTGTGAATGCCAAATTGCTTTCTCACAAATATTTAAAATGCCCGCTCTAATATATATTGCAGACGCCAGGCGCATCTTATTACCATATACGATAAAAGTGCGCTGTACATCGCAAAACACTGCATCCCATAAGAGAAAACAATACACCCACACATTATCTGAGTTCCAAAGCTCATTGATGTATATATTTGTTATTAAAAGGATATGGATTCAATATATTACAATGTACAGTATACCTATAGTTACAACTCATACAGTAAGCAGTTAATACATACAGTTACAGTTACAGGCCAGCAATACAATACCATTCCCTCAATGCATCTTATGTCTCTCTCTCTGTAAATAAATACAGGAACTGATCTGCCAGCAACTCCTTCATCCTCTCAGACCAAACAGCAACTCACTCCTGTGTGATCAGCAATGTGTTATCTAGTTGGGGGAGGGAACTTACTCATTCATGATGAGTCACTAGTCTCTTTGTATATGCTAATCAGGTTCAGCCTTGGGGACGTCCAAAGATGCTGGCCTGAGCTTCCTGTCCACTACCTGTTTGGAATATCTATTGTTCTAATAAAAGTGATTTTAGCTTTTATACATTTAATCATAATTATTTGTTGCAATCTCCTACAACTTTATAACAAGTATCAAATGAATCTACACATTAATCTGGTGGCTTTAATAGTAAATATGACCGGTCTATCTGGTTTTGTTCAAATAATACACATACATGACATTGCTTCATTATATAATTTTAAATCATCAGGATGTCTGGCGATTGATATTATTATAATTATGTACTGTATGAAATAAGTGTCGAATCCATCTCTGTGGCATGTCCGTGTAAATGCGTGTGTTACCATATATTGCTGTGCTCACTGTGCGTATTTGCAAGTATAGCGACTCATAATGTGTGTAGTTTGTATGTTCTTTTTATGTAATATTTTTGACTTCGACATATATACACACACACAAGTCTATATGCACATACTCTATATGTGTGTGTGTTCTGTGTATATGGAGGGGCGTGGTGTAGCCTTAATGGGGTGAAAGCCAGAAAGGGGGCAGAGATGAGCTGAAGAGGGGACGAAGACTACTACTAGATACTATATATATATATATATATATATATATACACTGCTCAAAACAATAAAGGGAACACTTAAACAACACAATGTAACTCCAAATCAATCACACTTCTGTGAAATCAAACTGTCCACTTAGGAAGCAACACTGATTGACAATCAATTTCACATGCTGTTGTGCAAATGGAATAGACAACAGGTGGAAATTATAGGCAATTAGCAAGACACCCCCAATAAAGGAGTTGTTCTGCAGGTGGTGACCACAGACCACTTCTCAGCTCCTATGCTTTCTGGCTGATGTTTTGGTCACTTTTGAAAGCTGGCGGTGCTTTCACTCTAGTGGTAGCATGAGACGGAGTCTACAACCCACACAAGTGGCTCAGGTACTGCAGCTCATCCAGGATGGCACATCAATGCGAGCTGTGGCAAGAAGGTTTGCTGTGTCTGTCAGCGTAGTGTCCAGAGCATGGAGGCGCTACCAGGAGACAGGCCAGTACATCAGGAGACGTGGAGGAGGCTGTAGGAGGGCAACAACCCAGCAGCAGGACCGCTACCTCCGCCTTTGTGCAAGGAGGAACAGGAGGAGCACTGCCAGAGCCCTGCAAAATGACCTCCAGCAAGCCACAAATGTGCATGTGTCTACTCAAATGATCAGAAACAGACTCCATGAGGGTGGTATGAAGGCCTGACGTCCACAAGTGGGGGTTGTGCTTATAGCCCAACAGCGTGTAGGACGTTTAGCATTTGCCAGAGAACACCAAGATTGGCAAATTCGCCACTGGCGCCCTGTGCTCTTCACAGATGAAAGCAAGTTCTCACTGAGCACATGTGACAGACGTGACAGAGTCTGGAGATGCCAAGGAGAATGTTCTGCTGCCTGCAACATCCTCCAGCATGACTGGTTTGGCAGTGGGTCAGTAATGGTGTGGGGTGGCATTTCTTTGGGGGGCCGCACAGCCCTCCATGTGCTCGCCAGAGGTAGCCTGACTGCCATTAGGTACCGAGATGAGATCCTCAGACCCCTTATGAGACCATATGCTGGTGCGGTTGGCCCTGGGTTCCTCCTAATGCAAGACAATGCTAGACCTCATGTGGCTGGAGTGTGTCAGCAGTTCCTGCAAGACGAAGGCATTGATGCTATGGACTGGCCCGCCCATTCCCCAGACCTGAATCCAATTGAGCACATCTGGGACATCATGTCTCGCTCCATCCACCAACGCCACATTGCACCACAGACTGTCCAGGAGTTGGCGGATGCTTTAGTCCAGGTCTGGGAGGAGATCCCTCAGGAGACCATCCGCCACCTCATCAGGAGCATGCCCAGGCGTTGTAGGGAGGTCATACAGGCACGTGGAGGCCACACACACTACTGAGCCTCATTTTGACTTGTTTTAAGGACATTACATCAAAGTTGGATCAGCCTGTAGTGTGTTTTTCCACTTTAATTTTGAGTGTCACTCCAAATCCAGACCTCCATGGGTTAATAAATTTGATTTCCATTGATATTTTTTGTGTGATTTTGTTGTCAGCACATTCAACTATGTAAAGAACAAAGTATTTAATAAGAATATTTCATTCATTCAGATCTAGGATGTGTTATTTTAGTGTGGTCACAATACCACTGGCACCGCGGATGTATGAGTGCTGTGGGTTCTTGCCTATTGTTTATATAAAATTTTTGTGGTCACACTCTTTCTTGCACCCCTATTGTCCATATGTAAATTAAATGTTAAGAAATTCCCCAGGTGTTTTTACTGATATGCTTGGGTGTGGTTCCTGTCTCTTTAAAAGAGTGGGATAGGGCCTAAACACATGATATAAGCATGCTGTGCATTTAAAATCTAAAAGATGCCTGTGAGCATTGCTCAGATTTGTGTAAGTCAGTGTAGGGACTGACCAAATGGGAAGGCCGTGAAGGGGCTGGTCAGCTTAACAAACTATTGCAATATTTTGGAACTAACATTCCCTGAATTCAGATGAATTACAGTTTGAAGTGTTAATATTAGGTGAGTGCTGAATTTGTATGATTTTTTTATTTAAATAGTGTGGTCACAATACCACTGGCACCGCGGATGTATGAGTGCTGTGGGTTCTTGCCTATTGTTTATATAAAATTTTTGTGGTCACACTCTTTCTTGCACCCCTATTGTCCATATGTAAATTAAATGTTAAGAAATTCCCCAGGTGTTTTTACTGATATGCTTGGGTGTGGTTCCTGTCTCTTTAAAAGAGTGGGATAGGGCCTAAACACATGATATAAGCATGCTGTGCATTTAAAATCTAAAAGATGCCTGTGAGCATTGCTCAGATTTGTGTAAGTCAGTGTAGGGACTGACCAAATGGGAAGGCCGTGAAGGGGCTGGTCAGCTTAACAAACTATTGCAATATTTTGGAACTAACATTCCCTGAATTCAGATGAATTACAGTTTGAAGTGTTAATATTAGGTGAGTGCTGAATTTGTATGATTTTTTTATTTAAATAGTGTGGTCACAATACCACTGGCACCGCGGATGTATGAGTGCTGTGGGTTCTTGCCTATTGTTTATATATATATATATATATATATATATATATATATATATATATATGTACAGAGAGCTGAAGGGAGGGATTTGCTATATAATATATATACATATATATTTTTTTAAACACACAGTGCTGAAGGGGGAGGGGGCTACTATAGTATATTATATTGTGTGTGTGTGTGTGTGTGTGTGTGTGTGTGTGTGTGTGTGTATACTGTATATATATATATATATATGACACACATATATTATAGCACACATACCACAGTATCCACATGTTATTAATATATATAAAACTTGATCAATTTGATCAAAATATTTCTTTATTTCAATGCTGTGCTTGCATACTGATTACTGTACCTTTATTAAAGTACTATCTGAGCTCTGATCTGCAGCAGCCAGGAGGAGTCCGAGGAGATGACATCCGATTTCAAGTCAGCAGCACTGCACGGTCACTCGGCTGGCTGGGCAGCCCTCATGGAGCTAATATCACATTCGGCTGCTTAAAGGTGCTGTGGTGGGGCCGCACATACTGTGACATTAAACGCTGTGCTACATGTGGAGCAGAGGCGGTGCCGTGCAGGGAGGCTAATGCAGCTGCAGCCTATTGTGCTGCCGCCGGGGTTTAAGTGGGCGGATCCTCGGGTGGTCGCTAACAAGAATGCTGTAGTGTAGCAGGATTTTTTTTTTCTGTCTACAGCAGTAGGCCTATTTTAATGGTGGGCCTGGAGCTGCAGCTCCATCAGCCCCATTGTTAATCCGGCCATGGTCCTGGATCACGAACCCAAGTTGGCAGAAGAGACAGCCAGCTTTGCAGACAAGTATGTTGCTACCCGGACCGCCATAACAAAGAAAAGTTGAGGACTGCTGGGGCAACCTGCCTGGAGGGAGAAGCGACCTGGAGGAACCATACCATCACCATCTCCTGCAGCTGCGACCCCTGATTCAGCCCAAGTTAAGCGGATGGGGGGGGGGGGGGGGGGCTGGTTTGAGCCATGAGGTAATCAGAAAGTGTCACAGGCGGCAATTCTCAGATTGGAGTATCTGGAGGATCAGCGCGCGGGGTAGTGTGACAGGTGTAGTTATAGAAGGAGGCCATCTGGTTAGGGCAGTCCATGGTGGATAGAGGAGAATGAAGAGTAACAAGGAAGGATAGGACAGCAGTGTCAAGATACCCGAGATTGCATCTGGTGACGGTGGGTCTGGGCATGGGGAGGAGAGGAGAGGGTAAAAGAGTAAATGGCGGTCAGAGAGGGGGCGGGAGAGCAGGATAAGTCAGATGGATCACACCAGTGAGTGAAGACAAGGTCAAGAGAGTGGACAAGTTGGTGAGTGGGGGTAGCGGGCCATTGAGAATGGCCAAACGAGGAAGAGAGGGCAAGAAGATTAGTGGATGCTGGCTTAGAAATGTCATTAGGGATATTAAAGTCACCGAGGATGAGAGCGGGGGCGTAGCCAGTACTTTGTGGGTGCCATTGCAACATTTTGAAGAGGCCCTGTCCCAATGATTCTAGAAAGACTCCTGTCTGCAGTAGTTAATTTTATGCCCTATAGTAATGCCCTAGTTTATTTTATGAACCATAGTAGTGCCCTAGTTCATATTATGTCACATTTTATGGCTGCCAGTACACATTATACAACACTGTACGCCCAATTTATTTTATGACATACAGTGTCTCTAGTTCACAGTATGCCACATTACAGTGCCCCTAGTTCGTAGTATGCCACATTACAGTGCCCCTAGTTCGTAGTATGCCACATTACAGTGCCCCTTAATTCATATTATGTAACAGGATAGTGCCCTCCTGGTCATTTTATACCACATTACAATGAGCAGGACCAGGGGCATAACTAGATATATTGTAGACCCCAAGGCAAAAGTTTGTAAGTGCCTCTATGCATCCCCAATGGGGAAAAATATATATAACACGTATCTTTGACAAAGAACATTGGCCCCTCAGCTCTGGGCCCCATAGCAGCTACACTCTCTGCACCTATGGTAGCTACGCCCCTTGGATGAGAGAGAGGAGTTCAGAGGAGATGAAGTGGGAAAACCAGGCAGCGGAGTTGTTGAGGAATGGTGAGGCAAAATCCACGTAAGTATATTTATGATGTTATGCAGCAACCAGCTGCATGCTGGGGTACCTTATATGTAAATGGAGAGGAAAACCAGTTCAAAAATCTCAAGGTTCTTATCTCCCTATCTTGAGGTGCATCTTATTTGTAAAGCTGTTACGCTTTATACAACTGTATTGTTATGATTATAATTTAATTATAGGCACACTCAATTATAGTGTGCCTATAAATAAATTATCATAATAACAATTTAGTTGTATAAAGCGTAACAGCTTTACAAATAAGACGCACCTCAAGATAGGGAGATAAGAACCTTGAGATTTGTTAACTGGTTTTCCTCTCCATTTACATATAAGGTACCACAGCATGCAGCTGGTTGCTGCATAACATCATAAATATACTTACATGGATTACCGCTGGGTCACGAATAGTGCAGTTGAACTGCCAAACAGCTAGAAATCCACCACTCTTATCTTCTTGCTACACAATTGCGCAGGACCAGCTATGCCAGTAGCAAGAATTATTGAATATGATACAGTATGTACACTAAGAATTTAATTATTCAGGGTGGAGATGCATAGCATAAAATACGACACTATGGGAATTTAAAGACAGTGTTCCACCTACTTATTTCAAATTAGGAGCCAAATATTCTCTTGGAAGCATGTATAATTTGACAATTGATACTTAATAATACACAGGAGACGTGTTTTTGCGGAACTAAGACACTTTATAATTACAACAGCTATAACAATAAATTATTTGTAGTACAATGAGGGCTTTTTACCCTGGAAATAAATAGATGTACAAAAAAGAATATAAAATACACACACATTAATACTCTGTGTCTTTTTCAGTTTTAACGCACCAATTTTTTTTTTATGTTTTCTCTAATCCACGTTATAGTTTAAACTTTTTTCTTAAATATTTGACAGCAGGCTTTTTATTAATACTAAAATAAAAGTTTAATTTAAAAAAAATTGTATTGTCTAGATATAAATTATCTTTCTCACCTGTGCGCCACTGTAAGACCAATCCTTTCTTTTCTTTTAACTTGCTAGAATTCATATTGGCAATATCATTGCCTGTGGCAGCACCCCCTAATTTGATTGGATTAACGTGATATATATAAGGGGTTTCAAAAACAGAGTAACAATACATTGACTAGTGCAGTAGTTATTTCCCATTCCCTTTTTCTCAAGAATTATTGATAAATGGTGAGGATCAGCCAGGTGGCAGTAGATGACCACCACATGGCGGTGAATGGGAATCAAGAGGCAGATAAAGTGGTCCTCGAAAGTGGAAGGGTTCAGGTGGGATGACACGAAAGTTGCAGTTAGGGGAGAGTAGGATGCCCACTCTGCCACCTTGGCAGTCATCAGGTCTGAAAGATTGGGTGAAGGAGAAGCCCCCATAGGAGAGGGCAGCAGGAGAGGTGGAGTCAGAGGAGGAGAGCCAGGTTTCAGTGATAGCAAGATATTTAATAGAGTGGGAGATGAAGAGGTCGTGGATAGCGGGGAGTTTGTTGAAGATTGATCTGGCATTCCAGAGTGCACAGGAGAAAGGGAGGGATGGGATAGGGGAGATGTGGATCAGGTTAGCTGGGTTGTGGGCGCAGGTGGGTGGTCGGGTAATGGGGGTGGGGTGAGAGCGAGCAGAGTGGATTTATATGAGACAGGATCTAGGAGCTATGGCTCCAATGCAGTACATGTTTACTAGAGATGAACGGGTTAGGTTCTCAGAAAACCGAACTTCACTACCAGAGCCCTAATTCGAGTCTGGCTCGGGTTTTCCTGTCTGACTCGGAAACCAGAATGAGGCAAAAGTCATCATCCCGCTGTCGGATTCTCACAGGGTTTGGATTCCATATAAGGAGCCGCGCATCAGACCAGTGGTAGTGTCCTGTGCATCAAACCAGGAGCCGCGCGTCGCCGCCATTTTCACTCCAGTCCTGGAGAGTGTGGTAAGAGGACGTGTCTCCATCCTCAGTGTCTGTGCGAGCGGGAAAGTGGGGTGGTGATTATAGTGCTGTCTTGTGCTGCTCAGTCCAGTATAGTGTCTTAGCTGCATCAATCAGTCCAGTGACCAGTCACAGTGGTGGTGTCCTCTGCTGCCATATGTCCAGTGCTGCTGTATAAGTCCCTTACAGTGTTGCTGTGTTGTCCTACATTAGACCAGTGGTAGTGTCCTGTACATCAGTCAGTCCAGTGACCAGTCACAGTGGTGGTGTCCTCTGATGCCATATGTCCAGTGCTGCTCTATAATAAGTCCCTTACAGTGTTGCTGTGTTGTCCTACATTAGACCAGTGGTAGTGTTCTGTGCATCAGTCAGTCCAGTGACTAGTCACAGTGGTGGTGTCCTCTGCTGCTATATGTCAAGTGCTGCTGTATAAGTCCCTTATAGTGTTGCTGTGTTGTCCTACATTAGACCAGTGGTAGTGTCCTGTGCATCAGTCAGTCCAGTGACCAGTCACAGTGGTGGTGTCCTCTGATGCCATATGTCCAGTGCTGCTCTATAATAAGTCCCTTACAGTGTTGCTGTGTTGTCCTACATTAGACCAGTTCTGTGCATCAGTCAGTCCAGTGACTAGTCACAGTGGTGGTGTCCTCTGCTGCCATATGTCAAGTGCTGCTGTATAAGTCCCTTATAGTGTTGCTGTGTTGTCCTACATTAGACCAGTGGTAGTGTCCTGTGCATCAAACCAGTGGTAGTGTCCTGTGCATCAGTCAGTCCAGTCAGTCCAGTCCTGCATCAGACCAGTGGTAGTGTCCTGTGCATCAAACCAGTGGTAGTGTCCTGTGCATCAGTCAGTCCAGTGACCAGTCATAGTGGTGGTGTCCTCTGCTGCCATATGTCCAGTGCTGCTGTATAATAAGTCCCTTACAGTGTTACTGTGTTGTCCTGCATCAGACCTGTGCTGTATATTATTTACTCCAAATAAAGGGGTTATTAACATTTAATAAAAATATAATTTTCACAGGGTTTGCCCTGTGTGGTGTAGGGGTATGCTCTCCTGTGCTGCATATTGTGTTATATAACTCCAGAAAAATAATGGAGAGCAAAAATTTGGAGGATAAAATAGGGAAAGATCTAGAACCACTTCCTCCTAGTGCTGAAGCTGCTGCCACTAGTCATGACATAGACGATGAAATGCCATCAACGTCGTCTGCCAAGGCCGATGCCCAATGTGATAGTAGAGGGCATGTAAAATTCAAAAAGTTGAAGTTCAGTAAAATGACCCAAAGAAATAAATGTAAATTGTCTGAGGAGAAATGTAAACTTGCCAATATGTCATTTACGACACGGAGTGGCAAGGAAAGGCTAAGGCCCTGGCCTATGTTCATGACTAGTGTTTCAGCTTCACATGACAATGGAAGCCCTCATCCTTCCGCTAGAAAAATGATAAGAGTTAAGCTGGCAAAAGCACATCAAAGTACTGTGCGTTCTAAGATGGTATCACAAATCCCCAAGGAGAGTCCAAGTGTGTCGGCGGTTGCGATGCCTGACTTTCCCAACACTGGACGGTAATAGGTGGCTCCTTCCACCATTTGCATGCCCTCTGAGTTTCTGAATATCAGAAACAGTCCGGTTTCTGATATTCAAAGTGATACACCAGGATGAAGATATGGGTGTTGCTGGTGCTGAGGAGGAAGTTGACGATGAGGATTCTGATGGTGATGTGGTTTGTTTAAATCAGGCACTGGGGGAGACACCTGTTGTTCGTGGGATGAATAAGCCCATTGTGATGCCTGGGCAAAATACCAACAAAATCCACCTCTTCGGTGCGGAATTATTTCTCCACAAATCCGGACAACAGGTTTCAAGCCATGTGTTGCCTCTGTCAATCTGTAATAAGTAGGGATAAGGACGTTAACCACCTAGGAACATCCTCCCTTATACGTCACCTGCAGCGCATTCATCAGAAGTCAGTGTCAAGTTGTGAAACTTTGGGTAAGAGCGTAAGCAGTCCACTGACACCTAAATCCCTTCTTCCTCTTGTACCCAAGCTCCTGCAAGCCACACCACCAACTCCCTCAACTTCCTCCTCAGTCAGGAACGTCAGTAGTCCTGCAGCCCATATCACTGGCAAAACTGAGGAGTCCTCTCCTAACCGGGATTCCTCCGGAGGATCCATGAGTGGTACGCCTACTGCTGCTGTTGCTGCCGCTGCTGTTGTTGCTGCTGGGATTCAATCGTCATCCCAGAGGGGAAGTCGGAAGACCACTTGTACTACTTCAACTAAGCAATTGACTGTCCAAAAGTCCTTTGTGATAAAGATGAAATATGACAGCAGTCATCCTGTTGCAAAGTGGATAACTGAGGCCTTGACAGCTATGTTGGTGTTAGTGCGTCCGGTATTCGCCATAAGTTCAGTGGGACTTAGAGAATTGTTTGAGGTACTGTGTCCCCAATACCAAATCCCATCTAGGTTCCACTTCACTAGGCAGGCGATACCGAGAATGTACAGAGCCGTCAGAAAAAGTGTCCTCAGTGTACTAAAAAATGCAGTTGTACCCACTGTCCACTTAACCATGGACATGTGGAGAAGTGGAACAGGGCAGACTAAGGACTATTTGATTGTGACAGCCCACTGGGTAGATGTATTGCCTCCCGCAGCAACAACAGCAGCGGCATCAGTAGCAGTATCTCCCAAACGCAAACTCGTTCCTAGGCAGGTTACGCTATGTATCACTGCTTTCCATAAGAGGCACAACGCTGACAACCTCTTACAGTAACTGAGGGACATCATCGCACAATGCCTTACCGCAATTAGACTCTCCTGGGGATTTGTGATATCGGACAACGCCACCAATATTGTGCGTGCATTATTGTGCATTATTGTGTGTAGGCAAATTCCAGCATGTCCCATGTTTTGCACATACAATTAATTTGGTGGTGCAGATTTTTTAGAAAAATGACAGGGGCGTGCAAGAGATGTTGTCGTTGGCCGAAAAATTGCTGCCCACTTTTGGCATTCAGCCACCGCATGCCGAAGACTGAAGCGCCATCAAAAACTCCTGAACCTGCCCTGCCATCACCTGAGGCAAGAGGTGGTAACGAGGTGGAATTCAACACTCTATATGCTTCAGAGGATAGATGACCAGCAAAAGGCCATTCAAGCCTATAGATTCACCTACGATATAGGCAAAGGAGGGGGAATGCACCAGACTAAAACGCAGTGGAGAATGATTTCCGATTTGTGCAAGGTTCTCCAACCCTTCGAACTAGCCACACGTGAAGTCAGTTCAGACACTGCCAGCTTGAGTCAGGTCATTCCCCTCATCAGGATTTTGCAGAAGCAGCTGGAGAAATTAAAGGAGGAGCTAAGACGGAGCGATTCCGCAAAGTATGTGGGACTTGTGGATGGAGCCCTTCATTCGCTTTGCCACGATTCAAGGGTGGTCAATCTGTTGAAATCAAAGCACTACATTTTGGCCACCGTGCTCGATCCTAGGTTTAAAGCCTACGTTGTATCTTTCTTTCTGGCAGACACAAGTCTGCAGAGGTTCAAAGACCTGCTGGTGAGAAAATTGTCAACTCAAGTGGAACGTGACCTGTCAACAGCTCCTCCTTAATTTTCTCCCTCATCTGGGACTGCGAGGAAAAGGATAAGATTTCCTAGCCCACCTGCTGGTGGTGATGCAGAGCAGTCTGGAGCGAGTGCTGACATCTGGTCCAGACTGAAGGACCTGCCAACGATTACTGACATGTCCACTGTCACTGCATATGATTCTGCCACCATTGAAAGAATGGTGGACGATTATATGAGTGAAAGCACCCAAGTAGGCATGTCAGACAGTCCGTATGTATACTGGCAGGAAAAAGAGTAAATTTGGAAGCCCTTGCACAAACTGGCTTTATTTTACCTAAGTTGCCACCCCTCCAGTGTGTACTCCGATAGAGTGTTTAGTGCAGCCGGTAACCTTGTCAGTGATCGGAGTAGGAGGTTACTTCCACAAAATGTGGAGAAGATGATGTTCATCAAAATTAATTATAAATTCCTCCGGGAAGACCTTTACCAGCAATTGCCTCCAGAAAGTACACAGGGACCTGTGATGGTGGATTCCAGTGGGGACGAATTAATAGGAGAATGAGGATGAGGTCGACATCTTGCCTCTGTAGGGCCAGTTTGAGCAAGGAGAGATTGATTGCTTCTTTTTTGGTGGGGGCCCAAACAAACCAGTCATTTCAGCCACAGTCGTCTGGCAGACCCTGGCACCGAAATGATTTGTAACCCTCCCTTCCGCTATTATTCGGAAAGGCTATAGATTACGTTATTATGAACTATGAGTGCCTCCACCCAAGCAGTAATATTCCAGGGCTTGCTTGGGACAGCCCTACAGGTACTGGTGTTTATCCTTAAACAATGAATAAATGTGCTACCAACCTTTTTCTCTTTCAGATATATCAAAGGCTTCTCCGCTGGACTCCCAGATACAGGTACGTAACTAAGTAAATCTTTTATTAAAACTCCAATACCATAGCAATATAGATATACAATGTTTTATCCTTGACACCATACATCAAATTAAATAATAGGTTACAATTAATTACCTGAGGATAAATTAATACAATTACTCCTTTTTTCTTATTACAACATAAATTGCATGCAGAAAAAATTGTAGTTTAGAACCGGTTCTAAAGGTTACACCATACCCACCCACTGGTTACCCTAAGTTATAATTAAAGTACGGACCCTAACACTTTGTGTGGTATATCATGGTGAGGATTCCCCTTAGTATACTGAAGTATTCGTTGGTGCACTGTTGGGGCCCTTTAAGATGTAGCTTTATATCAACCAATATGGGGGGTAGTCCCTCTGCGTAATACTTAAATTTGGATAACTTGGATTATATTAAGACGTGGCTATGAAACAACTGAGTTCTCCGTTGTTTATTTTCTGACGAACTATTAGTCCAAGCTATCATTCATCAATTCCTGGAGGTCAGTCGATCTCGCTTCATTAATGCTCCCCCATCTTTACTGTTAATATATAACGTATGGTTGGCACGAATAAGAGGCTATGCATGATCTTTGTACCCTTTCTCTCCCTTCTGTGGGATAATCAGTCTATACAGTATATATATATATCCAGTTGTTTTGTTACCCTATGGGATTTTACAGTCTGGTGGCTTTTAACTAAACGAGTCTCTTCTATCCAGCTGTATAATGATCCTCAATTGACCTTCTATATTGTAGGGACAGAAGGCTAAGCTGTCTTCGGTAATCCCACCCTGCAGGGCCTTGCTAAATGACCATAAAGGAGGGATCTCCGGATGGGTTGTCCTAAAGTGCGTCACTGCTCCCCTGTTCAACTTTCTCTGGGGCATTTATGACCTGTTCACCCTACCGTTACTGAGAGTCATTGCCAGCATCCACTCAGCAGCGGGACCAGTCTCGGCAGCCTCCGTGCGTCCCCCACACTCTCCGTGGTCAGAGCCTCTGTCTCCGGTGAAGTAGGCGGGTCACTGAGGAAGGGTTAGAGGAGTTCACCTCTTATGCTTTCAGCGCCGCATGTCCCTTTTCGGGTACCAGCTCTCTCCTTGGCGGGGGTTTCACCTTCAGGTATGCCGCCTCCTCTCCCATACGTCCGGTCCTCCGCTCCGATCTTGCCTCCGGTGGATCAATCGCTTTTACCGGCTGGGGGGTCTATAGTAGCTGCCGCTCCGGTACTGAGGGTATCTCCGCTCCCTCTCTCCGTTGCGTAGCATCTCCTTTTCCTCCCGCACGAGCTTGCCAACCGTCCCCCTAGTCTCTCTCGTGCACCCCCTCGAAGCTTCTCTCTAGTTCACTCTCTCCCTCACCACCTGATGATAATACCACGAGCCCCTTTATATACCTTGGATACTACTATAACAGGCTATATATTTTGCAGTATTAAATAACCATGTACAATTATTATCATAGCTACCAAACATTATACTATCATTACTCTCAGCCCTTCCTTTTTTTCAGTGGGAAAGGCCAGTTCTTTCAATACACATATATATATATATATATATATATATATATACAAAGGGCTACATTCTCCCACTGGTGATTCTAATGAATGGAATTAGGAAATCACCACCCCATATAGTCTATCTGTTCAAAATATGGCCAGGGTAATACTGGAGTGGAGTGTACTACCAAAGGTACTTCCGTGGGAATTCCCAATTGGTCATAGGTTAGTACCCTAGGGGGCTTCCGCATTCTTTGAGGTCTAGGTAAAGGAATAGAACCCGTTTCTGATTCAGGGCTGTTCTCCCCCATAGCTTCATCCATTACCGGCACATCGATACATCTGTCGTTACTTCTTTCATCAATCCTACCGCTGTATTCTAGGCCCCAATCATTACCATACATGGTAGAGACCTTATTCCAATTATTCCGCTGTGGGGTATCCTCTGCGGTTCCTCCACTCGGCCCCGAAGGCTCCTCCTCTTTATAGTATCTTCCACTATAATATTCATCATCCCCTTCAGCTTCCTCTACTAAATTGTCAAGTTTCTTGGGTTCAGCACCCAAAGACCTCGTTCCCTGTAGAGAAATGCCTTTCTCTGTATCACCATTACCACTTCTCCATCGGGTATCTTGGGAGATAGGTAATAGATGCTGACGGTGATAAGTTACATGAGGACCTATTCCATCTTCGGGTACCAGTTGATAGACGGGAAGGTCTGGAAGTTGTCTGAGAATAATATATGGATAAGGTCGCCACCTGTTAGTAAGTTTCCGACCCCTTGGAACTCCAAATATTCGAAGCAAGACTGTATCTCCAGGAAGCAACCGATGCTCTCTTACATGCCGATCATATTGAGTCTTGTTCTTTTCTCCGGCTCGTTTTGCAGCTGCTTGTGCTAATTGATACGCGTTCTTTAGCTGATTCTGAAGGCATTTTACATATTGATTATGGGAGGAAGCGTTGGCACGTGACGGTGTCCCCAAACAAACATCGATAGGTAGTCTAGCTTTTCTTCCAAACATTAAGAAATACGGTGTATATCCTGTAGATCCATTCTTAGTGCAGTTATATGCATGCACTAAAGAAGATATATGTTGCTTCCACTGGTATTTCTGTGTTGGACTCAAGGTTCCTAGCATATTTAATAATGTCCGGTTGAACCTTTCCGGTTGCGGATCCCCTTGGGGGTGGTAGGGAGTCGTTCGGGATTTTCTTATCCTACAACATAGGCAGAGTTCCCTAATTAGTCTACTTTCGAAGTCTCGTCCTTGATCTGAATGTAGTCTTGCAGGTAATCCGTAGTGCTGAAAACACTTTTCCCATAGGTTTTAGCTACTGTAACGGCTTTCTGATTTGGTGTCACGTAAGCCTGCGCATACCTAGTGAAATGGTCTGTAATCACTAAGATGTTTCCATCCTTCCCTCCAGGCTCTTCCAAGCTTAAAAGTCGATGCATACCAAGTCCATGGGCCCCGAGCTTTGAATGTTTACTAATGGAGCTGTTCTAGCGGGAATTGTTTTCCTCAGTATACAGTTCCCACAGGTCTTGCAGTAATGTTCAATGTCTTTGTTCATGAAAGGCCAGAAGAAGCGGTCAGCAATTAACCCTTGAGTTTTGTCGTATCCCAAATGGCCATGCCTGTCATCCAACTCAGATAGGACCAACTGGGTATAGTTACTAGGTAATACCAATTGTAATTTTTTTTCTGCCATCTGGCCGTATGCTGCTCCGATAAACTATTCCATCTTGTAGGATTAATCGCTTCAATTGACGAATCAACATTCGTGCTTTCGCCGTAAGATTCTCCTCTTGGACATGTACTGGATTCCCTTCTAAAATACGGACTATCGGGGAAATATCATCATCTGCTTTCTGTTCCCTTGCCATCTGTGCCGAGCTGATTATTTCCATTCCCTCTACCTCGGCTCGATTCAACCTACAATACTGATACGGTATAGCTTGTTCAGTGGCTCCTATCATTGTAATGGCCGCTACCATTGCTGTCCTAGTAATACTAATCTGATGACAGAGTATCTTTACATCAGCGGCAGGAACTTCTACCCATTCCTGGATATCTTCATTAACGGGTCTATGGGGCATTCTGGATAGAGCATCTGCATCCTGATTACTGTTCCCGGGTCGGTATTTTATGGTGAAATTATAATTGCTTAGAGCATCGGTGTCCTGTCGAATCAAGTTTGGCGGTGGTCTGGATGTATGTTAAGGGGTTGTTATCAGTTTGGACTACAAACCTAGCGCCATAAAGATAGTCATGAAACTTCTCAGTTACTACCCACTTAAGGGCGAGGAACTCCAATTTATGCACAGGATATTTCTTCTCACTTTGAGATAGTCCCCGACTAACATACGCCACTGGTCTGAGTAGCTGATCTTGCTGCTGATATAAAACACCTCCCAAACCATCAAATGATGCATCTATGTGGACTTCATAAGGTAGCTCAGGGTTTGCATACGCTAATACTGTAGAGTGCGTTAATCGATCTTTTAATTTTTCGAAAGCTTCTTCACATGCTGGTGTCCATCTACTTCCGAAGGGTTCTTTAGGTTTAAAATAATCTCGAGCTACTTTATTATGCCTGGGGTGGTGGTACTCCCCCTTCCTTGGCTGATATCCTCAAGTAAGATCTGTGAGTGGTCGGGCGATTTGAGAATATTGAGGGACAAATTTGCGATAATACCCACAAAATCCCTAAAATGATCGCAAATCCTTGAGATTTTCGGGTCGTGGCCAATTCTGTACGGTGTTTACTTTATCAGGGTGAGTTGCTATCCCCTGTCGACTTACAATATGCCCTAAATATTTGACTGAGGAACGACAGAATTTGCACTTGTCAATCGACAGTTTAAGCCCTCGGGATTGTAATCGATCTAATACTTTCAGCAATCTCTCGTTGTGTTCTTGAAGAGTCTTACCAAAGACAATAATGTCATCTAAGTAAACCAAAACTTCACGATAACACATATCGCCCACAGTTCTTTCCATAGTCCTCTGGAAGGTTGCTGGGGCTCCGGTTATACCTTGAGGCATCTTCAGAAACTCGAAAAAACCAATAGGACATATGAATGCAGTCTTGGATCTATCAGCTGGACTCATGGGAATCTGGTAGTAGCCACAACGGAGATCCAACACCGAAAACCATCGACTGCCTTGCAGACAATCTAGCGCTTCCTCAACCTTAGGGACGGTGTATTGGTCAGGAACAGTTCGACTGTTCAATGTGCGGTAGTCTATGCACAGTCTAATCTCCCCATTTTTCTTTCTTGCCACAACTATAGGGGAGGCATATTGACTTTCGGAATCCGCAATTACTTGATTCTCCAGTAGCCCCTTTAGATGATTCCGTTCATCCTCGAAATCAGCGGGCGCCAGCCGCCTTGACCTTTCCCGGAAAGGCGTTTCATCCGTCAATTTAATATGGTGTTCCACTCCTATCGCAGACCCTAGATCCCATTCATCTTTGGCGAAAACTGCCTCCCGCTGTAATAATTGTTCCATCAAAAGTTGTTTAAAGTCCTCATGGATGTCACTTCCCTCAAAACAAGATTCTAAGTTAAGTCTTGAGGTAACCTGCCCCTTATCACCGGGTTCTGTGGCACTTGTTCCCCCGGATAAACAGTCATCTCTTGTTAGGTACATACATTTTCCTTCCATTTCTTCCGTTCCCCGATGGACTCTGAGTTCAACCTCTTGCTTTTCACACCACTTAATGAGATTCCGGTACATGTTGGTATTAGTGCCCACAATAACGGGTAAATTTCCATTGTCTCCTGGAGAATCCGGACAAACTAGAGCTATTAACGGAACAGTCTCATTGGGGGAGCCCAAGCCTGGTTCAAACGTAATTTGCGTGATAATATACCCTAGATAGGGATACCGCTGCTCACTCAGTCCCCAGATGGTGAGTCCACTGAGAGGTCGAATGGGGATATCTGAAAGATGTTCATTGTACCAGGACTCAAAGACAATGGATACTTGTGATCCACTATCCATTAGAATAGTGCAGTCTTTTCCATTAATAATAGCCCTAGTTAATGGTGCATGTCCCAATAAGTTTTCCGGAAGATTCTGAGACCACTGTGCACTCCCCATGGCTTGAACCTTTATGATCGGGGAGCCTGTGAGGGGTCCACAGGGCTCCCGTTCTCGTTTTTCTCCAGAGCCTCCCTCTTCCGACTGTGGTTACTTCCTCGGGTGTCATACCTATTTAGGGAACATTCAAACGACCGATGCCCTAGCTGTCCGCAGCTATAACACTCTACATTCGTTCGAGGTCCTCCCCTCCGATTGAGTCCTCGACCCCATCCAGAGGTTCGAGTGGTTGTCAGTGGTTGTTGCTGAGTCTGTAAAGCAATCAGTTGATCGATTTTCTTGTTTTGCTCCTCCATTAATTTTAACAGTCGGTCGTCTATAGTAGGAGGAGGGGTATCAACCGATGGTAACACCACTTTGACTTTTCTAACAGACTTTTCCCGGGTTTCAATTTGGACCTCTTCCAATTTTACCTCCTTGACTAACTGTCAATGTAGGAGGGGTTGCACTAGCCATGGTGCACCTTAATCTTTGAGCTACCGGGTTATTAGTCAAAGCCCCTTTTAATACTTGTTTTAACCTTTTTTCATTAACTATCTCGGGACTAAGTCCGCCTTTGTCCACGATCTTATATATTAATCGGTCGACCCGGTATATACAATGGGTCAAAGTCTCTCCATAGTCTTGATACGTGCCGTTCAATCGAGCCATCAGATCTCCCACATCTTCCAAAGTCCCAAACGAAAAGTCCAATGCTTCGATATAATCCCTCAGGGTGGCGGTAGGGTTACTCCGGCGTGTAGCCTGGATCACCCCCATGGCTGGTCCACGTAAGCTCTCAACCACCCTTTGTCGCCTTATGTGTTCGGGACATTGCCATTCCTCTGAATGTTGTATTGCTGCTTCCCGCCACATCTCATACGTTTCTTCTCCAGCTGGAACAGGGATAATTCCGGAAAAGATTCTTAATCGTCGGTATCCTCCTTCATAATGCCACCTTTCAAGGTGGCTTACCACTTTATCCACAACCACAACATTATCTACTGGAGTATCAGATAGACCCTTCGGGGTAGAAATAGAAGGATCTACCCCTCTGCCCGTAGTCGGAAAACAACCCCCTGACAGGGGTTCCCCTGTTCCGGGACCATCTAAGGCTTCCCCTTGAACGACTTCGGCCGCTTCCTCTTCATTCATTTCTTCATGCCACATTATATGTACTTTCCTTCCCATAGTGCCTTCAAATAATACCATACTGGGAATCAGTGTTCGGTCCAATGGATGGCCATTCTTTATGAGAACAGCACAAACATTTCCATATGGGCCTGTCCATTTATCAACTATACTGGGTTGCTTTACACCACATAAATTCCCTACAGTCTTTAACATACCGTCATCAGTTACAGTGACAAGATTTCCTCGTAACCCAAAACAGTATATAGGATCCACCCCTTTCTCTTGGCACCATCTGCCCATGTCGACTTCTGTAATAACTTCCATACTGACAATAATTATGGTAAACAGGAGACAACAGTAATATAGGAATCTCAGCAGTGCCTTCACTTGTAACCCTCCCTTCCGATATTATTCGGAAAGGCTATAGATTACGTTATTATGAACTATGAGTGCCTCCACCCAAGCAGTAATATTCCAGGGCTTGCTTGGGACAGCCCTACAGGTACTGGTGTTTATCCTTAAACAATTAATAAATGTGCTACCAACCTTTTTCTCTTTCAGATATATCAAAGGCTTTTCCGCTGGACTCCCAGATACAGGTACGTAACTAAGTAGATCTTTTATTAAAACTCCAATACCATAGCAATATAGATATACAATGTTTTATCCTTGACACCATACATCAAATTAAATAATAGGTTACAATTAATTACCTGAGGATAAATTAATACAATTACTCCTTTTTTCTTATTACAACATAAATTGCATGCAGAAAAAATTGTAGTTTAGAACCGGTTCTAAAGGTTACACCATACCCACCCACTGGTTACCCTAAGTTATAATTAAAGTATGGACCCTAACACTTTGTGTGGTATATCATGGTGAGGCTTCCCCTTAGTATACTGAAGTATTCGTTGGTGTACTGTTGGGGCCCTTGAAGATGTAGCTTTATATCAACCGATATGGGGGGTAGTCCCTCTGCGTAATACTTAAATTTGGATAACTTGGATTATATTAAGACGTGGCTATGAAACAACTGAGTTCTCCGTTGTTTATTTTCTGACGAACTATTAGTCCAAGCTATCATTCATCAATTCCTGGAGGTCAGTCAATCTCGCTTCATCAATGCTCCCCCATCTTTACTGTTAATATATAACGTATGGTTGGCACGAATAAGAGGCTATGCGTGATCTTTGTACCCTTTCTCTCCCTTCTGTGGGATAATCAGTCTATACAGTATATATATATATATATATATATATATATATATATATATATATATCCAGTTGTTTTGTTACCCTATGGGATTTTACAGTCTGGTGGCTTTTAACTAAACGAGTCTCTTCTATCCAGCTGTATAATGATCCTCAATTGACCTTCTATATTGTAGGGACAGAGGGCTAAGCTGTCTTCGGTAATCCCACCCTGCAGGGCCTTGCTAAATTACCATAAAGGAGGGATCTCCGGATGGGTTGTCCTAAAGTGTGTCACTGCTCCCCTGTTCAACTTTCTCTGGGGCATTTATGACCTGTTTCACCCTACCGTTACTAGGAGTCATTGCCAGCACCTACTCAGCAGCGGGACCAGTCTCGGCAGCCTCCGTGCGTCCCCCACACTCTCCGTGGTCAGAGCCTCTGTCTCCGGTGAAGTAGGCGAGTCACTGAGGAAGGGTTAGAGGAGTTCACCACTTATGCTTTCAGCGCCGCACATCCCTTTTCGGGTACCAGCTCTCTCCTTGGCGGGGGTTTCACCTTCAGGTATGCCGCCTCCTCTCCCATACGTCCGGTCCTCCGCTCCGATCTTGCCTCCGGTGGATCAATCGCTTTTACCGGCTGGGGGGTCTATAGTAGCTGCCGCTCCGGTACTGCGGGTATCTCCGCTCCCTCTCTCCGTTGCGTAGCATCTCCTTTTCCTCCCGCATGAGCTTGCCAACCGTCCCCCTAGTCTCTCTCGTGCACCTCCTCGAAGCTTCTCTCTAGTTCACTCTCTCCCTCACCACCTGATGATAATACCACGAGCCCCGTTATATACCTTGGATACTACTATAACAGGCTATATATTTTGCAGTATTAAATAACCATGTACAATTATTATCATAGCTACCAAACAT
Organism: Pseudophryne corroboree; assembly: GCF_028390025.1. Classification (NCBI taxonomy): domain Eukaryota; kingdom Metazoa; phylum Chordata; class Amphibia; order Anura; family Myobatrachidae; genus Pseudophryne; species Pseudophryne corroboree. The sequence goes on along the minus strand of NC_086445.1, from coordinate 694,599,086 downwards.
TATACTATCATTACTCTCAGCCCTTCCTTTTTTTCAGTGGGAAAGGCCAGTTCTTTCAATACACATATATATATATATATATATATATATATATATATACAAAGGGCTACAGATTGGTTTGTTAAAGTGTGCATGTCCTGTTTATACAACATAAGGGTGGGTGGGAGGGCCCAAGGACAATTCCATCTTGCAACTCTTTTTCTTCTTTGCATCATGTGCTGTTGGGATTAGTTTTTTAAAGTGCCATCCTGTCTGACACTGCCGTACAACTCCAGAGGTACTGCCGTATAAGTCCAGTCCAGTGGTGCTGTCTTATGCTGCATCAATCCAGTGGTGGTGTCTTGTGCTGTCTTAAGTCCAGTGGTGGTGTCCTGTGCCTTATATTATTTACTCCAAATAAAAGGGTTATATACATTACTTATATTATTATTATCCAAATAATTATTACAGGGTTTGCCCTGTGTGGTGTAGTGGTTCGCTCGCCTGTGCTGCATATTCTTATAATAGCTCCAAATAAAAGGGTTATTATTATCCAAATTAATTTTACAGGCTTTGCCGTGTGTGTGGTTTAGGGGTACGCTCTCCTGTGCCACCAATATTGGGGGTAATTCCAAGTTGATCGCAGCAGGAAATTTTTTAGCAGTTGGGCAAAACCATGTGCACTGCAGGGGGGGCAGATATAACATTTGCAGAGAGAGTTAGATTTGGGTGGGTTATTTTGTTTCTGTGCAGGGTAAATACTGGCTGCTTTATTTTTACACTGCAATTTAGATTGCAGATTGAACTCACCACACCCAAATCTATCTCTCTCTGCACATGTTATATCTGCCCCCCCCTGCAGTGCACATGGTTTTGCCCAACTGCTAAAAAATTTCCTGCTGCGATCAACTTGGAATTACCCCCATTGTGCGTGTATTACATCTGGGCAATTTCCAGCATGTCCCATGTTGTTTGTGCCGCACACTTGTGTCGCTTAGCTTAGTCATACAGCTACCTCATTTACCTCTTTTTCTTCTTTGCATGATGTGCTGTTTGGGGACTATTTTTTTTTAAGTGCCATCCTGTCTGCCACTGCAGTGCCACTCCTAGATGGGCCAGGTGTTTGTGCAGCACACTTATGTCGCTTAGCTTAGTCATACAGCTACCTCATTGCACTTTTTTCTTCTTCTTCGCATGATGTACTGTTTGGGGCCTATTTTTTAAAGCTGTCATCCTGTCTGCCACTGCAGTGCCACTCCTAGATGGGCCAGGTGTTTGTTGGCGTACACTTGTGTTGCTTAGCTTAGTCATACAACCACCTCGGTGCAACTTTTGGCCTAAAAACAATATTGTGAGGTGTTCAGTGTTCAGAATAGACTGGAAATGAGTGGAAATAAATGTTATTGAGGTTGATAATACCGTAGGATCAAAATGACCCTCAAATTCTGTGATTTTAGCTGTTTTTATGTTTTTTGCAAAAATCATCCAGATCCAAAACCAAAACACGAAAGGGTGGTTTTGGCAAAACCAATCCAGATCCAAAACACGATGATGGAACCAGAACCAAAACCGAAACACAAAACACGAAAAGTTCCCGCCGCACTTCTCTAATGTTTACTATATACAGGTTGAGTATCCCTTATCCAAAATGCTTGGGACCGGAAGTATTTTGGATATCGGATTTTTCAGTATTTTGGAATAATTGCATACCATAATGAGATATAATGACCTAAGTCTAAGCACAGAAGGCATTTATGTTACATATACACCTTATACACACAGCCTGAAGGTAATTTTATCCAATATTTTTAATAACTTTGTGCATTAAACAAAGTGTGTGTACATTCACACAATTCATTTATGTTTCATATACACCTTATACACACAGCCTGAAGGTCATTTAATACAATATTTTTAATAGCTTTGTGTATTAAACAAAGTTTGTGTACATTGGGGGTAATTCCAAGTTGATCGCAGCAGGAAATTTTTTAGCAGTTGGGTAAAACCATGTGCACTGCAGGGAGGCAGATATAACATGTGCAGAGAGAGTTAGATTTGGGTGGGTTATTTTGTTTCTGTGCAGGGTAAATACTGGCTGCTTTTTTTTTTTTGTATAAACAATTTTTATTAAGTGCATAAGGAGGAGACAAAGATGCAATACAACAGCAAGATCATCATGTAAACAGGCTCATATGAAAAAATAAGGTGCAGAAAAATTCAGCAGTCATGATAAGCGATGGTCAAGACCACGAGTCCCAATATGGAAGTTACGGTAACCCATTACATCATGTCTCTATACACCCAAAAATATTTCTCTAACGTCCTAGTGGATGCTGGGAACTCCGTAAGGACCATGGGGAATAGCGGGCTCCGAAGGAGGCTGGGCACTCTAGAAAGATTTATGACTACCTGGTGTGCACTGGCTCCTCCCACTATGACCCTCCTCCAAGCCTCAGTTAGATTTCGTGCCCGGCCGAGGTTGGATGCACACTAGGGGCTCTCCTGAGCCCTTAGAAAGAAAGTATAGATTTAGGTTTTTTATTTTCAGTGAGACCTGCTGGCAACAGGCTCACTGCAGCGAGGGACTAAGGGGAGAAGAAGCGAACTCGCCTGCTTGCAGCCGGATTGGGCTTCTTAGGCTACTGGACACCATTAGCTCCAGAGGGATCGACCGCAGGCCCAGTCCTTGGTGTTCGGTCCCGGAGCCGCGCCGCCGTCCCCCTTACAGAGCCAGAAGCAAGAAGAGGTCCGGAAAAACGGCGGCAGAAGACATCAGTCTTCACCAAGGTAGCGCACAGCACTGCAGCTGTGCGCCATTGCTCCTCATGCACACTTCACACTCCGGTCACTGAGGGTGCAGGGCGCTGGGGGGGGGGCGCCCTGAGCAGCAATAAAAACACCTTGGCTGGCAAAAATACCACAATATATAGCCCCAGAGGCTATATATGTGGTAAATACCCCTGCCAGAATCCAGGAAAAAGCGGGAGAATAGGCCGCGGAAAAGGGGCGGAGCTATCTCCCTCAGACACACTGGCGCCATTTCTCCTTCACAGATCCACTGGAAGGAAGCTCCCTGGCTCTCCCCTGCAGTCTACACTTCAGAACAGGGTAAAAACGGAGAGGGGGGGCACTAAATTTAGGCGCAATATATATATATAATATAAAAAGCAGCTATAGGGGACATAACTCAGTTAGTCCCTGCATTATATAGCGCTCTGGTGTGTGCTGGCATACTCTCACTCTGTCCCCCCAAAGGGCTTTTGTGGGTCCTGTCCTCATTCGGAGCATTCCTTGTGTGTGTGCGGTGTGTCGGTACGGCTGTGTCGACATGTTTGATGAGGATAATAATGTGGAGGCGGAGCAAATGCCTTTAGAAGGGATGTCACCCCCTGCGGGGCAGACACCTGAGTGGATGGGCTTATGGAAAGTAATGAGTGCACGTATAGACTCCTTATATAAGAAAATCGACGACATGCCAAATGTGGGACAGCCGACTTCTCAGCTCGTGCCTGCCCAGGCGTCGCATGGGTCGTCAGGGGCTCTAAAACGCCCGCTACCACAAGCAGACCCAGATGTTGACACTGATACTGACACCAGTGTCGACGACGATGAGTCTAACCTGATGCCTACTAAGGCCATTCACTGCATGATTGAGGCAATGAAAGAGGTGTTACACATTTCTGATATAAGTACAGGTACCACTAAAAAGGGTATTATGTTTGGAGAGAAAAAACTACCCGTAGTTTTTCCCCCATCAGATGAATTAAATGAAGTGTGTGAAGAAGCGTGGGCTTTCCCTGATAAAAAATTGGTAATTCCTAAGAAGGTACTAATGGCGTTCCCTTTCCCGCCAGAAGATAGGTCACGTTGGGAAAAACCCCCTAGAGTGGATAAAGCGCTCACACGTTTGTCTAAAAAGGTGGCACTACCGTCTCCGGATACGGCCGCCCTCAAGGAACCTGCTGATAGAAAGCAGGAGGCGATCCTGAAGTCTGTATATACACACACAGGCATTATACTTAGGCCAGCTATTGCGTCAGCTTGGATGTGCAGTGCTGCCGCTGCGTGGTCAGATAAACTGTCAGAAAATATTGACACATTAGACAGAGACACGATCCTGTTAACCATAGACCATATAAAAGACATTTCATTTCTGCTAGGAGAGGCTTATGGACTCGCCAGTGGACAGGAGATGCAGATTCAAAAAAGCATGGTCTCTCGGACCTAGTTTCCACAGCAACGTCTGGGAAGTCAGCATTTTTACCCCATGTCCCCTCACAGCCTAAGAAGGCGCCGTTTTATCAGGTTCAGTCCTTTCGGACCCAGAAAAACAGGCGTGGAAAAGGCGGGTCCTTTCTGTCCAGAGGCAGAGGTAGGGGAAAAAGGCTGCAACAAACAGCAGGTTCCCAGGAGCAAAAGTCCTCCCCCGCTTCTACTTCCAAGTCCGCCGCATGACGGTGGGGCTCCACAGGCGGAGCCAGGTACGGTGGGGGGCCGCCTCAAGAATTTCAGCGATCAGTGGGCTTGCTCACAGGTGGATCCCTGGATCCTTCAAATAGTATCTCAGGGGTACAAACTGGAATTCGAGGCGTCTCCACCCCACCGGTTCCTAAAATCTGCCTTGCCGATTGCTCCCTCAGACAGGGAGGCGGTGCTAGCGGCAATTCACAAGCTGTATTCCCAGCAGGTGATAATCAAGGTACCCCTACTTCAACAAGGCCGGGGTTACTATTCCACACTATTTGTGGTACCGAAACCGGACGGTTCGGTGAGACCCATTTTAAATTTGAAATCCTTGAACACATACATAAAAAAATTCAAGTTCAAGATGGAATCGCTCAGGGCGGTTATTGCGAGCCTGGACGAGGGGGATTACATGGTATCCCTGGACATCAAGGATGCTTACTTGCATGTCCCCATTTACCATCCTCACCAGGAGTACCTCAGATTTGTGGTACAGGATTGCCATTACCAATTCCAGACGCTGCCATTTGGACTGTCCACGGCACCGAGGGTATTTACCAAGGTTATGGCGGAAATGATGATACTCCTTCGAAAAAAGGGAGTTTTAATTATCCCGTACTTGGACGATCTCCTAATAAAAGCGAGGTCCAAGGAACAGTTGTTGGTGGGAGTAGCACTATCTCAGGAGGTGCTGCACCAGCACGGCTGGATTCTGAATATCCCAAAGTCACAGCTGGTTCCGACGACACGGCTACTGTTCCTGGGTATGATTCTGGATACAGTCCAGAAAAAAGTGTTTCTCTCGGAGGAGAAAGCCAGGGAGTTGTCATCTCTAGTCAGAGACCTCCTGAAACCAAAACAGGTATCAGTGCATCGCTGCACGCGGGTCCTGGGAAAGATGGTGGCTTCTTACGAAGCAATTCCCTTCGGCAGGTTCCATGCCAGAATCTTTCAGTGGGACCTGTTGGACCAGTGGTCCGGATCGCATCTTCAGATGCATCGCTTGATAACCCTGTCTCCAAGAACCAGGGTGTCGCTACTGTGGTGGCTGCAGAGTGCCCATCTTCTAGAGGGACGCAGGTTCGGCATACAGGACTGGGTCCTGGTGACCACGGATGCCAACCTTCGAGGCTGGGGGGCAGTCACACAGGGAAGAAACTTCCAAGGACTATGGTCGAGTCAGGAGACTTCCCTTCACATAAATATTCTGGAACTAAGGGCCATCTACAATGCCCTAAGTCAAGCAAAATCCCTGCTCCTACACCAGCCGGTGCTGATCCAGTCAGACAACATCACGGCAGTCGCCCATGTAAATCGACAGGGCGGCACAAGAAGCAGGATAGCGATGGCGGAAGCCACAAGAATTCTCCGATGGACGGAGAATCATGTACTAGCACTGTCAGCAGTGTTCATTCCGGGAGTGGACAACTGGGAAGCAGGCTTCCTCAGCAGACACGACCTCCACCCGGGAGAGTGGGGACTTCATCCAGAAGTCTTCCAGATGCTGGTAAACCGTTGGGAAAAACCACAGGTGGACATGATGGCGTCCCGCCTCAACAAAAAGTTAAAAAGATATTGCGCCAGGTCAAGGGACCCTCAGGCGATAGCTGTGGACGCTCTAGTGACACCGTGGGTGTACCAGTCGGTTTATGTGTTCCCTCCTCTGCCTCTCATACAGGGCCGGTTCTTGCCCTTTCGGCGCCCCGGGCAAAATTTAGGGGCGTGGCTTAACATGGGGGTGTGGTCAGTCACGCCCCCCATTTGTAGCGCCGCTGGAAAAAAAAAAAAAGTATACTTACTGTACCCCGCTCCTGTTTCCAGACCCTGCAGACCGGCGCCGCTCTTCTCCTCGGATCTATGGGAGAGACGTCAGTCATGACGTCTCTACCATAGCACAGCATAAGCGCTAGAGGTCAATTATGACCCCTAGCGTCTATGCCACAATGCTGTGCGGTGCGCGATGACGTCATCGCGCACCGCACACCAAAGGTCCTCTCCATGAAGGGAAACTAGACGCTTAGCGTCTGATTCCCTTCAGAGCGGGGGAGGACCAGCGCCACGAAGGGAAACCAGACGCACAGCGTCTGGTTCCCTTCTCACAGCGGGAGGGGGGGCACAGCGGGGGCGCACACTGACAGTGGAGGATCTTGCCATGGTGCGGCGCCCTCCGGATGGCGCCGGCGCCCTCCGGAAGGCGGCGCCCCGGGCAAAAGTCCTGCTTGCCCGTGGCAAGATCCGCCACTGCTCTCATACCAAAGGTATTGAGAATAATAAGAAAGCGAGGAGTAAACACCATTCTCGTGGTTCCGGATTGGCCAAGACGAGCGTGGTACCCGGAACTTCAAGAGATGCTCTCAGAGGACCCGTGGCCTCTACCGCTCAGACAGGACCTGCTACAACAGGGGCCCTGTCTGTTCCAAGACTTACCGCGGCTGCATTTGACGGCATGGCGGTTGAACACCGGATCCTAAAGGAAAAGGGTATTCCGGAAGAAGTCATTCCTACGCTTGTTAAGGCCAGGAAAGATGTTACGGCAAAGCATTATCACCACATATGGCGGAAATATGTTGCATGGTGCGAGGCCAAAAAGGCCCCAACAGAGGAATTTCAACTAGGTCGATTTCTGCATTTCCTGCAAGCAGGAGTGAATATGGGCCTAAAACTAGGCTCCATTAAAGTACAGATCTCGGCTCTGTCGATTTTCTTTCAAAAAGAACTAGCTTCAGTACCTGAAGTTCAGACATTTGTGAAAGGAGTGCTGCATATTCAGCCCCATTTGTGCCTCCTGTGGCACCTTGGGATCTCAACGTGATGTTGAGTTTCTTAAAATCACATTGGTTTGAGCCACTAAAAACCGTAGATCTGAAATATCTCACGTGGAAAGTGGTCATGTTATTGGCCTTGGCTTCAGCCAGGCGAGTGTCAGAATTGGCGGCTTTATCATGTAAAAGCCCTTATCTGATTTTCCATATGGATAGGGCAGAATTGAGGACTCGTCCCCAGTTTCTCCCTAAGGTGGTGTCAGCGTTTCACCTGAACCAGCCTATTGTGGTGCCTGCGGCTACTAAGGATTTGGAGGACTCCAAGTTGCTAGACGTTGTCAGGGCCCTGAAAATATATGTTTCCAGGACGGCTGGAGTCAGAAAATCTGACTCGCTGTTTATCCTGTATGCACCCAACAAGCTGGGTGCTCCTGCTTCTAAGCAGTCTATTGCTCGCTGGATTTGTAGTACAATTCAGCTTGCACATTCTGTGGCAGGCATGCCACAGCCAAAATCTGTAAATGCCCATTCCACAAGGAAGGTGGGCTCATCTTGGGCGGCTGCCCGAGGGGTCTCGGCTTTACAACTTTGCCGAGCAGCTACTTGGTCAGGGGCAAACACATTTGCAAAATTCTACAAATTTGATACCCTGGCTGAGGAGGACCTGGAGTTCTCTCATTCGGTGCTACAGAGTCATCCGCACTCTTCCGCCCGTTTGGGAGCTTTGGTATAATCCCCATGGTCCTTACGGAGTTCCCAGCATCCACTAGGACGTTAGAGAAAATAAGAATTTACTCACCGGTAATTCTATTTCTCGTAGTCCGTAGTGGATGCTGGGCGCCCATCCCAAGTGCGGATTGTCTGCAATACTTGTAAATAGTTATTGTTAACTAAAGGGTTATTGTTGAGCCATCTGTTGAGAGGCTCAGTTGTTTTCATACTGTCAAACTGGATATAGTATCACGAGTTGTACGGTGTGATTGGTGTGGCTGGTAAGAGTCTTACCCGGGATTCTAAATCCTTCCTTATTATGTCTGCTCATCCGGGCACGGTGTCCTAACTGAGGCTTGGAGGAGGGTCATAGTGGGAGGAGCCAGTGCACACCAGGTAGTCATAAATCTTACTAGAGTGCCCAGCCTCCTTCGGAGCCCGCTATTCCCCATGGTCCTTACGGAGTTCCCAGCATCCACTACGGACTACGAGAAATAGAATTACCGGTGAGTAAATTCTTATTTTTTTTTGGAATACAATCTGAATACAAACAGAGAGAACAGTCAGATAACAACAAAATTTGTAACAATAAAAAGGTGGGGAGGGGGAAGGGGTGGGGATGGCAAGGGGTAGCACAACAGGGATGAGAGAATACACGTAGACAAGAAGAAAGTGCTAGTGGGGAGGGGAGGCAAAGAAGAGCATCACATGGACACATCTCGGAACATAAAATCACTGAGAACATATCAATGAGGAAACAGATAAAACATTGGTTATGACAGTTGTTTCAGGTAATACCAACTAGTAGATTCAAAGATCTTCTGTATTCTCAATTGCTCCACATGGGGAAGATGTTAAATATATATTTCCCACTTATTATAAAAACGGATCACTCCCCTTTCAATATCAGGAAATGCACAATGTCGTTCATAATATAAAACCTGCAGAATCAACTGTTTGACTTGTAAAAGCATAGGAGGGGCAGATGAAATCCAATGATTCAGCAGGGCTTTTTTCGCCAGTGTGAGAATAAAGTGCATTAACAGTAGCGCTCTCCAACCACCAAATGGAAAAATTCAACACCAGGAGTGAAACAAGTAATGAGAAAACTGATTCACCCTGGAAAAGATGGAGGGATTCTTCACCCTCCCTTCGCTTAGGTCTGTGTCACCGGCAGCAATCACTTCTCTCTCTTGATCACAGACCTACTAAGGAAAATCTCCAAAGCCTCAGAAAAAAATCCGTAATGGATCAGGATGTGTTTACTTCTCACCACGCATCCTAAATCACTTTAAAGAGAAAGATACATAGTGTAGCAGTCCTTAAAAACAAAAGTAGTTTTATTCCACAGACCGCACTTACAAGACAATGATTAAAAACAGGCACATAGAATCAACTCCTATGGACATATCACCAAGATGACATCCTTCCTCCTCCGGGAACTCCTGCAACACCAGCTGGACACGGTGTGTGTGGAAGCCAGGTTCCGGATCCACAGCTTCCACCAAAAACAAGGAGGATCCTTCAGAGTAGATGGAGAAAAGTCCACGGGTTGTAAACGGCAAGCGAAGCTCAACGCGTATCGGACATATAGTCCTTCATCAGGAGCATGCATTCGCTTGTTTAAAAACTATACTTATACCCTATACACAGCTGGAGATGATTACCGCTAACCGGCAATTTCCAGTATCTTCATTTCCGTTTTGGTCACCTGACCGGAAACGGAAACTACGTTTGCGGTTCATATGCGTTCCACGCGGTATTTTTCATCGCGGCTGCGTTCCACTCCACATCCTTATGCGGTCCACGGATCTCCGGACTCAGAAACAGTCTCTATGTTGCAATCCTCTAGCAAACAGTCCAAATTGTCCAATAGGTACCACAAGCCCCATTTGGAGCAAGGTCATGAAGGAAAAAAGAGAAGATACATTTACCAGAACAATAAAAAATTAAAATATAGTGAAATAAAAAAAGTGAATAAAAAAAGTGAATAAAAGGTGAGTGAATATACAAAATCATAATGGAGAGAGAGGAATAGTGAAGGCGGAGGGAATTTATTCCAAGAAACATTTTAGAGGAATTGCACCGATGTACAAGAGTGTGAACAACAGCTTGATGAAGTAGCAAGTAGATTTTTGAAAAAGGGATACTCTTCTAACGCATTAGCTCAAGCCAGAAGTAAAATCTCTAAAGTAGAGAGAGAGACCCTGTTAAAAACCAAAACCAATTTGGGTCCCAAAGATGAGAAATATAAGTGGGCTTTTATTAGCCAATATAATCAGTCGTTTAAAGGTATAGAACGGGTCTTTCGTGAGAATTGGAATATACTTAAACAGGATCCGGTCTTAGGCTCCTTATTACCAGAAGGCCCCTCTTTTGTGTATAGAAGAGCCCCCTCTTTAAAGAACCAGTTAGTAAGGAGTAGTCTGGAAACCGATTTAAGACAAAGCATAAGGACAAAGGGCTTTCATCGTTGTGGTGCCTGCCTTATGTGTAAGACTGTAAAATCACCAATAAGAAAGATCACAGAATTCATGGTAAATGGGAAATCTTTTCCTATCAGGGAATTTATCACATGTCACACTAAGAATGTGGTATACATCCTAGAGTGTACATGTGGTTTATTTTATGTTGGAAGGACAGGGAGATGTGTGAAGGTGAGGTGGGCCGAACACGTCTATAACATAAGAAAGGGGTTAGAAACCCACACTGTCTCAGCCCATTTCAAAAAAGTTCATGAGTCAAAGGAGTGTTTCCTAAAGTCTTTTTGTGGCATCCAGACGGTTATACCAAAATGGAGGACAAGAGACCTAGAGAGGAGATTGGCGAGGGCGGAGATGCAGTGGATTCACCGTTTGGGCACCCTGGTACCCAGGGGTCTAAACGGTGAGTTCGAATTAAAATGTTTCTTGGAATAAATTCCCTCCGCCTTCACTATTCCTCTCTCTCCATTATGATTTTGTATATTCACTCACCTTTTATTCACTTTTTTTATTCACTTTTTTTATTTCACTATATTTTAATTTTTTATTGTTCTGGTAAATGTATCTTCTCTTTTTTCCTTCATGACCTTGCTCCAAATGGGGCTTGTGGTACCTATTGGACAATTTGGACTGTTTGCTAGAGGATTGCAACATAGAGACTGTTTCTGAGTCCGGAGATCCGTGGACCGCATAAGGATGTGGAGTGGAACGCAGCCGCGATGAAAAATACCGCGTGGAACGCATATGAACCGCAAACGTAGTTTCCGTTTCCGGTCAGGTGACCAAAACGGAAATGAAGATACTGGAAATTGCCGGTTAGCGGTAATCATCTCCAGCTGTGTATAGGGTATAAGTATAGTTTTTAAACAAGCGAATGCATGCTCCTGATGAAGGACTATATGTCCGATACGCGTTGAGCTTCGCTTGCCGTTTACAACCCGTGGACTTTTCTCCATCTACTCTGAAGGATCCTCCTTGTTTTTGGTGGAAGCTGTGGATCCGGAACCTGGCTTCCACACACACCGTGTCCAGCTGGTGTTGCAGGAGTTCCCGGAGGAGGAAGGATGTCATCTTGGTGATATGTCCATAGGAGTTGATTCTATGTGCCTGTTTTTAATCATTGTCTTGTAAGTGCGGTCTGTGGAATAAAACTACTTTTGTTTTTAAGGACTGCTACACTATGTATCTTTCTCTTTAAAGTGATTTAGGATGCGTGGTGAGAAGTAAACACATCCTGATCCATTACGGATTTTTTTCTGAGGCTTTGGAGATTTTCCTTAGTAGGTCTGTGATCAAGAGAGAGAAGTGATTGCTGCCGTTGACACAGACCTAAGCGAAGGGAGGGTGAAGAATCCCTCCATCTTTTCCAGGGTGAATCAGTTTTCTCATTACTTGTTTCACTCCTGGTGTTGAATTTTTCCATTTGGTGGTTGGAGAGCGCTACTGTTAATACACTTTGTTTGTATCTTGTATCTGTCTTTTGTGTGTAGTGGATTCACACACGTGTGTATAGTGTAGCTGCACTTCAGTCTAGTGCGCACGGAATCTGAAATCCCTTTTTTTTCTGCCAGTGTGAGAATATCAATAATTAGAGGCCTAATATGCTTTGAGTTAGGTCCAAGATCCCAACCTGCAAAATTAAGTAGCAAACAAGGTCCAGGAAGCCTGCTCAATTGTAGAGAGAAGACAGTATTAATGAATAGTATTAATGAATAGTATAACCTTATTCCAAAAACGTAGCACCTTTCCACAACTCCAAAAATTGTGGAAAAAAGGTAGCAAATTGTGCATGGCATTTAGGGCACTGACCTGATTCGTTAGGAACCATATATTTCCTCTGGGATTGGGAAATGAAGGCTCTATTTACTACTTTAAGATGCACCTCTTGTAAAGCTGCTGAGGTAAGAAATTTTATGGAGGTTGCTATTGGGGAAAGTAAGTCCTCTTGAGACTGAATCAAAGGTATGTCAGCAGACCATGAGTCCACTGAACGTGCCCAAGCTTTATGAGCAGTGGGCACAATTAGGTAAGGATACAGATACCTCAATTTGTATGGTTTAGATGATATAAAGGACATAACAGCCATTATTTGATCTACATCACTGCCCTCCTCCAGGGCTTTAGGTCTAGTTTGGATGAAATGTCTAATTTGAAGATACATAAAAAAGCATTTATGGCCTATCTGCCACGTTTCTTGAAAATAAGCAAATGGGCGCAATTTGCCTCCAGGATCGAACACATCTTTAATAGCAGATATACCTCTGTCTCTCCATTGTACATAAGTAAAATTATCCAAACCAGAGGGGAAGGCAGGGTTACCCCAAAACGTGATATACAGGGAATATGTGAAATTTCTGTTTAGTTTATTGTTGATAGTGCGCCAAGCCTTATAAGTGTATGTGAAAAGAATATTTGAGAGTATGCCCGGGGGAAGTTGTTTCAAAGGGACATGTATGAGTGCGCTGGGTGAGTAGGGATGGAATAGGGCCTTTTCTAAGGTGTAGTTGGAGAAAAGTGATTGTTGGAGAAACCAATCTATAACATGTCTAAATAGAGCAGCTTGCGAGAAAACCGTCGCATCTGGAAGACTAAAGCCCCCCAGAGACTTAGGTAAAATCAATTTCATGTAGGATATGCGTGCCTTCTTCTCATTCCAAATAAAAGTGGAAAACAGTTTTCTAAGGGAGGAGGCATCCTTAATAGACAGCATCAAAGGGAGCATTTGCAGGAGATAAGAAAGTTTTGGGAAAAGGATACTTTTAATAACAGTTATCCTGCCTGACATAGATAATGGTAGCCTCATCCAATTAGTTATAGATTTTTGAATAGAGAGCAAAATTGGTTTGAAATTAACTGAGTAGAGCAGAGAAAGTTGTCTTGGGATGAGAACCCCTAAATATTTCAGGGGGGCCTGGCAAATTGTAAATTGAGATAAAAGCGGATGAGAGGCAAAAATTAATCATTTGACGAAAGGGGTAACAATCTTGATTTAGAGTAATTTACCCGAAAGCCAGCAAATGAGCTAAATTTATCTATAATGCACATAACAGCAGTAATAGATTGCGACGGGTTGGACAAGAAAAGCAGCATATCGTCCGCAAATAGACTAAGCTTTACTTCCGTATTGCGGACCATAATACCTTGGAAATCCTGAGAATTCCGTAGAGCTATTGCCAGAGGTTCCAATGCCATTGCAAATAATAGGGGGGAAAGGGGGCAGCCCTGTCTCGTGCCTGTCTCGTGCCCTGCAAGATTGGGAAAGGAGGTGAAAGATAATTATTGCTTAAAATGTGTGATGAGGAGTTGTGATAGAGGCGTTTTAAAACTGAGATGAAGCCGTCTGGAACACCGAACCTACCCATGACATCAAATAGATGTTTCCAAGACACAAGGTCAAAGGCCTTCTCGGCATCAAGAGAAAGGATCGCATAGTGATCCGACGCCCCAGACGACTCCAACCATTGCATAGTGGAAAGGACCTTACGGACATTGACAACTGAATGACGACCAGCAATAAACCCAGACTGGTCGTCATGAATGGTAAATGGCAAAATAAGTTTCAGTCTATCCGCTAAAATTTTGGAAAATAACTTATAGTCAGTATTTAAAAGCGATATAGGTCTATAAGAGCCAGGGAGTTCTGGGTCTCTGCCCGGTTTACTCAAAACTGTCAGCAAAGCAGTATTGAAATAAAGAGGCGGCATAGCTCCAGTAAGAAGGGAGTTAAAAACCGGAAGTAAGGAGTCCTCTAATTTAGGGCCTAGGATTTTATAAAAATCGTTGGAGAGACCATCAGGGCCAGGGGCTTTCCCCGTCTTAAGATGACTTATAGCCTGTCTAAGTTCCTCAATGGTAATGGGTGCGATTAAAGAATCCGCCTGGGCAGAGGAGATAAGAGGTAATGTGACGTCCTTCCAAAAATCAGCCCTATTTGGTTCATCTGTGAGTTGAGGGGAATATAATGCCGTGTAAAAAGAATGAAGGACAGCAGAAATCTCCTTCCCCTTCCTAACCAGGTCTCCCTCGGTTGTCCGCAAGGCTTTAACAACCGTAGAAGGCCGTTGCCCTCGCAGTAAACTGGACAGCATTTTGCTAGATCGATTACCGTAACGATGGAATTTACAACTGGAGTAAAAAGAGTATTTAGATTCACATTCTGAAAGCATAGTGTCAAACGCTATTTTACTTGAGAGATATTTATCTTTATGAGCAGAAGTAGGAGCAGTAAGAAACATATGATATGCATCCGAAAGAGCGGTTTGCAGCTCAATATAAACCGCACGCTGAGATTTTTCTCTATGTGCACAAAAAGAAAAAATATCTCCACGTATGACAGGTTTGAATGCTTGCCAAAATAGTAGGGGAGAGTCTAGTTCACAATCCCCATTGTTACATTTATAATTGCTCCAGGAAGCTTCTAAAGCAGAGCAGAAGGTTGTTGAGTTAGCTAAATGTGATGGGAATCTCCATTGCCTGTAGGGACCCCTGTCGTGCTGCAAAGAGAAGCTGAGCCATGTGACTGCGTGATCTGAAAGACAGATAGGTTCAATAGAGGTGTCAATAATCCTAGTAAAGAGGGACTCAGAAATTAACAAATAATCTAACCTGGAAAGGGAACCATGTGCTGCTGAGAGACAGGTACTGTATAGTCTCTTTCCACAGGATGAGACGCCCTCCAGGCATCAATCACATGTAAATGTTGTTGAATGTATGGGATACCTATCTTTGGGGCTTGTTTCTGAGTCAATCGGGATGTGGATCTATCAAGCATGTGAGAAGATACAATATTAAAATCCCCTCCTAGCAGTAGCGGGACAGTACCAAAGGCATGTAGCTTAGTGATTATACGTAAAAAGAAAACACTAGAATACACATTAGGGGCGTATATGTTGCATAAAATCAATCTTGTCTGGTCTAACGTTACATCAGCAATAGCATATCTGCCTTGATCAGTGCTGGAGGAATGTAAGGTAGTGGCAATAGCTTGTCTAACTAAAATAACAACACCCCTAGCCTTGGAGGAATAGGGTGTCAAAACCAATACTTTCCAGCGTAATGCATTTAACTTTTCAACCTCAGGAGGGAGCAGGTGTGTTTCTTGCAAGTAAACCACATCTAAATGCAGTTTGTTGAGGTATATTAAAATCTTCTTTCGTTTGATGGGGGAATGGAAGCCCCCGACATTAAATGTGCCTAATTTTAAACTCGTCATAATGACTTAATGGGAGGATGGACATGTCGGTCTGAAACCCTTAAGGTGGGTACACACTAATAGATATATCTGCAGATCAATTGATCTGCAGATATATCTATGGACGGATCGGGCAGTGTGTTGTGCATACACACTGCCCGATCCGTCGGGGACTGACGTCATGAACTGGGCGGGCGTGTACACACGCCCGCCCAGTTCAGCTGTCAATCACCGCCGGCCGCCGCAGCATGTGTATGGGCGGTCGGCCGACCGCCCTGTACACACACAGCGACGCGCCAATATATCGGTAGATATATTGGCCGTTGGCTGTGCTGCGCGGCCGACGCGATACGTCTGTGAACGACGGAGTTCACAGACGTATCGGCCGTACACACTGGCCGACGGACCCGCGATATATCGGCCGTTCAAGAAAACGGCCGATATATCGACCAGTGTGTACGGGCCTTTAGTCTATTTGAAATATGAGTAGGATCGAAAGGAGATACCATGGAGATGCACCACACAGGACACAGTAGAGAGGAGAAGAGGGGAGAAAGAAGGAAGGAGGGGTGAGGGGGGGTAAACAAATACAAACACAAAAACCACATAGGAATGCAGGACCAGAAACGGACACACATTCCTACACCATAGGCGTATAACAACAACCGGTATCAAAGTTGTACACAGCAACTATTCCGTGTACAAATCAGAAGAGTAACAATATGGGGTGCACTAGGCATCCCCCGGCTATAAAAGAAAATAATACAGTGAAAACAATAAAGTGGACCATCCTAAAGTAGCAGTACACTGCAAGCTAGCAGCAGTGCAGTGATTTAATATATGGGCGCGAAGCCTACAGTATGGTGAGCTGATTGATACAACACCCAGTAAGGTAATGAGTAAAGTACTTCTAACAGCAGAGATTCCAACAGGGTCGGCTATAGTATTTTACAGAGAGGTAGATAAAACGGAAAGCAGACCCATAAGGAATATGAAAAACATAATATAGCAGCTTAACCTCAATCAGACATATATGAGAGGCAAAAAATAGTTAGCATTGAGAATGACAACAGGAGAGATTAAATGTCAGCAAATATTTGCAGTGCAAGAGCTATAAATCATGGGTAGGAGAGCAAGCAGCATGTGTAGCATACGGATCCTCCCCAGAGGACTCCAGGAGGTATCCTTCCGCATCCGCCACAGTGGAGAAGTCCTTGAAAGAAGAACCGTCAAATAAGCGGAGGCGTTCTGGAAACAGTAGTGCAAATTTCCTATTTGCTTTGGCTAGCCTAGTACAAAGTGGGGAAAATTCTCTCCTAGCTCTGGACACTTCAGACGAGTAATCCTGAAATATGGAGATGCGGGAACCCTCCCACTGCAAGTCCCTGTGACGCCAGGACGCTGTCCATATAAGTTCCTTATGCACAAAGCTGAGGCACTTGAAAATCACAACGCGTGGGCGACTGTTAGGTGCAGTGCGGGGTGGACCCAACCGATGTGCCCGCTCAATCACAATCCCAGTGCAAGAGTCAGACTCCAGCAAATCTAAGAGCGATGTTTGTAAAAATGTAAATAATGCAGGACCTTTCATGTCCTCAGAAAGACCGAGGATACGTAAATTACATCTTCTTGAGCGATTTTCCAAATCATCGACCTTTGTAATCAACTGATTTTTGCAAAGCTGTATAATCAGATTTCAAACTGACACATCTTGAAAAGTTTCTCCTAAGCGCTGTTCCGTGGCCCCCACTGACTTAGATAACTGTTTCATTTGTGACTTAACGTCCAGCAAAGCCTGTTGCCATTTAGCAGTATACGCCTCCATTATAGGCCCCATGGCATCCTGCACCGCGCGGACCACATCTGTATATGTAACCGGAGACCCAGTTAACTGACCTGGGCAATCTGCTGACTCCAGTGATATCAAGGGCGCAGTAGTGGTGCAGCTGGGAAAGGCCACAGACACATGCTGAGGAGGAGCGGCGGCCATCTTGGGTTCTGGGACCCGCTTCTCAGCCTTGTTACGCTGCACTTTCGGGGGCATAGAGGCGGACAAAAATTTGTCCATATAGCTCCCTGGGTGTTCCCCTTCAATTTAAGGCCAAAAGCGCCGCTGTCAGAGTTAGGATGCTGGCTCTAGGAGGTCCGGTAGCCGGGGGTGCCAGAGAGCCCTAGTGAGAAGCATCTCCTCACACAGACGCCGGAACCGGAAGTCCTGCTTTCTTTTTAAACTGCAATTTAGATTGCAGATTGAACACACCACACCCAAATCTATCTCTCTCTGCAAATGTTATATCTGCCTCCCCTGCAGTGCACATGGTTTTGCCCAACTGCTAACAAATTTCCTGCTGCGATCAACTTGGAATTACCCCCATTGAGCCATCAGAAAACAAAGGTTTCACTATTTCGCTCTCGCTCCAAAAATTCCATATTTCGGAATATTCCGTATTTCGGAATATTTGGATATGGGATACTCAACCTTACCAAAGAGTTGCAAATGAAAAATTGTGCAGCTTTATATATTGATTATATGTTACTGGTAACAAGTTTATTGACATAACATTTATAAATTTAAAATACATCCTTTAGAGAGAAAAAATCACAATTTTGCTATTGCATTGTTTTTCTTTTAACTTTTTTCAGTGGCGCAACATCTTGACGTCATTCACACCTCAGTCAAAATATCCAGAATCTTATTGAGCCCCTGACCGGAGACAGAAAGAGCCCACAAGCTGTGTAATTTGAATGGTCTTTGGGGGTCATTCTGACCCGTTCGCTCGCTGCTTTTTATCGCAGCCAAGCAAACGGGTACCCACTGCGCATGCGCCGGCGCCTTAGTGTGCCAGTGCATGCCAGACGGCCAGAGCTGGTCTGCAATTGCCTCTGCCTGATTGACAGGCAGAGGCGGTCGCTGGGCGGGAGGGGGCGTCATGCAGCAGTTGCGTGACGTCATACGCAGCTGCTGCGGGCCGGGGAGCGACCAGAAGCTCCCGGCCAGCGTGCTAAAGCTGCGCTGGACGGGAGCTACTCTTGAAGTGCAATGGCATCGCCGCTGTGCAATGCCTTTGCACTTCTGCGGGGGGGGGGGGGGGCGGCACTGACATGCGGTGCAGACTAGCCCTGTGCTGGGCGTCCCCCCGCATGTCAGTGTGAATGATCGTAGCTATTGCAAAATTTTGCACAGCTACGATTATCTCGGAATGACCCCCCTTGTCTGTTGCTGATCCCTGGTAGTCTATCAATAACTGTGTGAGCAAAAGACTTGTAATGTACCCGGGATGCCACCCCCTCGATGAAGCAGATGCCTGAGATATAAAATATAGCTGCTCTACCCACGCTACGCACCTGTTTTGGGCTGGACACAAGTTGGCACATTTAGTAAAGTTTTCCTACTTGACACACTATAAACCATGCCAAAAGAATACAATCTGCCAGATTTATGAAGCTGCAATTTCATAAAAGTTGGAAAACCCATAGAATATCCCACGAAAAACAAAAGAAAATGGAAGGTGAGATGTCTCAGATTGCACACTATTGCTCTATTAGGACACAAGAAACCTATAAAAATGTACCCATACCTCAGTGCAATTGTGTGTATGGCACTATGGTAAACATAGACAATTAAAATTTGTTTTTATGTATTATATTCTGAGGAATTTGCAGCAGAGTGGCAGGAGAGGAGGAAGTCCAGCACCAGGGTCTGTGTAGTCCCCGCATTGTCCATTTAGCACTTGATTGGCCCTGGGCTCATGTAAATGTTTCGGCTCAACTGCACCTACTTCCTGAACCTTTGTGAGCAGATGAGACATGATTTATAGTCTTTAACTTTACGGACCTTAGCAGTGTCTGGGCTTCACAAATTATTTTGTACTATACACTTTATAACCACAGACTGTTTTTAGTCTGTGTGCTCTAAAATATTAGGCATTACACAACGAATGTTTTCAAGACATGTATGCTAAGTGTTAAGTGTCCTCAAAAAATTGCAAGGGACCTATATCTGCTTCAGTACCCAGATGGCATAGTGAAAGATATCAAATTCAGGGCCATATAATTAGTGGTGACAAGGTTACACTACCTCTGTGGTGTTATGGATGAGTACCTGGAACTCAGGGGTGTATGCGACAACTGGGAAGTTCCAGTACTCACAGGTACAGTTGTAGCTAGAATTGATGTCTGCAGCAACTCGTGTTCTACCCCTGACTCCGTTACCCCTCTTAGTGGTCGGATGGTGCCTGCGGTGCTAGTGTTCTTCTGCCCTCGGCAGCCGGGTTTGAATGGGCGAATTAGGTCCGCCCAAACTCCAATGCCCCCGGTCTTATTAAGTGACAAGGCACCACCCGAGACTGCGAGTGAGTAAGGGGGGAACCTAACTAACCCTGCAACACCAAAATGCGAGTGATAATGAGAACAACAATGGTCTTAGATGTTATAAGCAAATAAACAGTGAGAGCAACAATGCTCAGGAATGTTAAAGATATAAATCTAAACAAAGAACTGTTAGCGTGGATACTCCACGAAAACCTGAACACCGGCTGGCAAGACCTGGTCAAGAATCGATCAGTCAAAATCTCCAGGTCACAACACAACACGGGCAGGATCTCCAACGAGCTGACAGGTTCACACAGAAGTAAGAACTATCACCAGCATCTTTGGAGTGACCAGGAAGAGAATATAAATGGTGCTGCACCAATCACAGAAGAAACTCCTTAAATGCAAATATTGTGCAGCTGTCCTGCTGCACATCCTTGTACACAGCTGGGTACTTAGTTACCCAGCAACGGGGAACGCCGTCTGCCTCCGGCATCCCCATTGCTAGGGATCCGGTGGCTTACAGCACCCGGCGTCTGCCTGTTGCTAGGCGCCGGACGGGGACCAGGAGACTTTGCGCCCGGTGTCTGCCTGTTGCTAGGCGCCGGGTGGGGACCAGAAAACCTTGCGACTGGCATCCGTCTGTTGCTAGGCGCCGGGCGGGGGTCAGCGGGAGGTGCGGCGTCCCAGCTCCACAGCAACGGATGGGACATGTGCCTCCTGGCACTAACATGTGGTTGCTGTATTCAGTTTGTAAGGTGTCTGGATAAGCACCCTGCTACCTTGACAACCACCCGCCTGGTACTTAGGACTTGCCTTTTACTCAGATGGTGTGTGTGTGTGGATATATTTCCCTTAGTATTAAAATAATAGTTTCCTGTTTTGTGTAGTTTTTCCAGCCAGTCCAGGTTAAATAGAAAAAGGAGCCTGAAGTGACCATGTCCAACAATGCATGAGCAATATGAACCCACTGTTGGAGGAGGATAGATTTTAGACCCACCACAGCTCATCAATCATTTTTTCAGCAGCTCTTGGGATTCCAGATGATCAGCCAAATACCCTAAAATTTCCCACTGCACTGTGCAATTAAATAATATACCTAAAGTGGTGTTGCCATAATCAGTTAAGTCTTTCCAGAACAGTTGGACATGGACGCAATCACAGAAACACTGAAGATTTGCAACTGCGGTCTGTGGGCAGCTGAAAAAGCCAATAACAGTGAAGGGGGAAAGACAGGCTTGGCGTCTTGATAGCTGCTAGCTGGGATAACTTTTAGATTAAGGTAAAAAGTGTTAAGGATATCAGTGGTCATTAAAACTGGGAGTTTAGATGTCCACTTGCGAACACCCAAAATCTCAGTTTCAGGGACAAGTTCAGCTTTAGTATAGACATGGAGAATGGCTGTGAATTGAATGAGATTGTTCAGAGATTTTCTCAACTCTTGTTATTTCAACTTAGGAAGGATCAATGGTAGATTGTGCGAAGCCTGGAAATATGGAAATCTATGTTGCGTTATTCTAGAAGCCCATATTTCTCGCTGGGTGCAATGAACATAAGTGGTGCATGGCAAGTGTCTAAAGGATGTTTAAGAGTAGTAATGTAGTGAGATAGCCACTTGGTAAATAAATACCTGTACCGTCATGAAAGTCCAAGTTTCCTGTTGAGAGGAGGAATAAGGAGTGTGTAAATTGAAGACCATTAGTCTTTCTGGACAATTTTCAGGCTTGACAGGTAAATAACAGTGGAATATTGTCCAATTGAACAGATTTCAGTGTGGTTGGAGGGGCAAATAAGATAGCTATTAGACAAAGGAACACATAGTTGGGACTCCAAAGCCATGTCAGTATAAAAACTTTTACTTCCTGTCAACTGCACATCAGACCAAACAAGGGGGGTAATTCAGATCTGATCGCAGCAGCAAATTTGTTAGCAGTTGGGCAAAACCATGTGCACTGCAGGGGGGGGCAGAAATAACATTTGCAGAGAGATTTAGATTTGGGTGGGTTATTTTGTTTCTGTGCAAGGTAAATAGTGGCTGCTTTATTTTTACACTGCAATTTAGATTTCAGTTTGAACACACCACACCAAAATCTAACTCTCTGCACTTGTTATATCTGCCCCCACCCCCTCCCCCCGCATGGGAACATGAATTTGCCCAACTGCCAACAAATTTGCTGCTGCGATCAACTCTGAATTAGGACCAATATCATATTGTTTGATGTTAGGCATATTATTCCCTCCGATTTTAACAGGTTGTTATTGTTGGCCAATTAATCTCTTATTTGGTGAACGGCTGGATTGATGTTATATGTGTTGAGATGAAAGGAATGTGTTTGGAGTGCAATAGGATGAAGACAGTTCAGACAGCTTGAGGACAGTTCTCTCTCTGCACTCTGGTGACAATAGGCCTGATTCGCAGAAGCGGCATATGCTGCGAAGTACCAATGTTTGTGAATGACAATCTGATGCTGTTTGGGGATAGGGGCGTGGAGGTGGTAGCAACAGACTGTTCCCCAAAGTGGAGACGTGTTGCCGCCGTTGTTGTGGAGGAATGAGGCCAGGATATCCGTCTGAGGATGGAGATTTCCTGGCTTGTTTGTAGTAGATTCAGTGGCCAGCTTGCGAGACCCCATGGGTCACGCAGCCAGTCAAAAGTGTTGCAGATGATCAAATGTTGCTTCCTAGGACATGGCTCAGATCAGTAATGCACGCTTCTGCATTACCATATTACAGCTATCACTGCTACTTTCATGTAGCGCCAGTATATTCAGTTGAGGTTAAAGAGATGAAATCATAAAAGGGGAGGTTAAAAGTAGAGATGAGCGCCGGAAATTTTTCGGGTTTTGTGTTTTGGTTTTGGGTTCGGTTCCGCGGCCGTGTTTTGGGTTCGACCGCGTTTTGGCAAAACCTCACCGAATTTTTTTTGTCGGATTCGGGTGTGTTTTGGATTCGGGTGTTTTTTTCAAAAAACACTAAAAAACAGCTTAAATCATAGAATTTGGGGGTCATTTTGATCCCAAAGTATTATTAACCTCAAAAACCATAATTTACACTCATTTTCAGTCTATTCTGAATACCTCACACCTCACAATATTATTTTTAGTCCTAAAATTTGCACCTAGGTCGCTGGATGACTAAGCTAAGCGACCCTAGTGGCCGACACAAACACCGGGCCCATCTAGGAGTGTCACTGCAGTGTCACGCAGGATGTCCCTTCCAAAAAACCCTCCCCAAACAGCACATGACGCAAAGAAAAAAAGAGGCGCAATGAGGTAGCTGTGTGAGTAAGATAAGCGACCCTAGTGGCCGACACAAACACCGGGCCCATCTAGGAGTGTCACTGCAGTGTCACGCAGGATGTCCCTTCCAAAAAACCCTCCCCAAACAGCACATGACGCAAAGAAAAAAAGAGGCGCAATGAGGTAGCTGTGTGAGTAAGATAAGCGACCCTAGTGGCCGACACAAACACCGGGCCCATCTAGGAGTGTCACTGCAGTGTCACGCAGGATGTCCCTTACAAAAAACCCTCCCCAAACAGCACATGACGCAAAGAAAAAAAGAGGCGCAATGAGGTAGCTGTGTGAGTAAGATAAGCGACCCTAGTGGCCGACAGAAACACCGGGCCCATCTAGGAGTGTCACTGCAGTGTCACGCAGGATGTCCCTTCCAAAAAACCCTCCCCAAACAGCACATGACGCAAAGAAAAAAAGAGGCGCAATGAGGTAGCTGTGTGAGTAAGATAAGCGACCCTAGTGGCCGACACAAACACCGGGCCCATCTAGGAGTGTCACTGCAGTGTCACGCAGGATGTCCCTTCCAAAAAACCCTCCCCAAACAGCACATGACGCAAAGAAAAAAAGAGGCGCAATGAGGTAGCTGTGTGAGTAAGATAAGCGACCCTAGTGGCCGACACAAACACCGGGCCCATTTAGGAGTGTCACTGCAGTGTCACGCAGGATGTCCCTTCCAAAAAACCCTCCCCAAACAGCACATGACGCAAAGAAAAAAAGAGGCGCAATGAGGTAGCTGTGTGAGTAAGATAAGCGACCCTAGTGGCCGACACAAACACCGGGCCCATCTAGGAGTTGCACTGCAGTATCACGCAGGATGTCCCTTCCAAAAAACCCTCCCCAAACAGCACATGACGCAAAGAAAAAAAGAGGCGCAATGAGGTAGCTGTGTGAGTAAGATAAGCGACCCTAGTGGCCGACACAAACACCGGGCCCATCTAGGAGTGTCACTGCAGTGTCACGCAGGATGTCCCTTCCAAAAAACCCTCCCCAAACAGCACATGACGCAAAGAAAAAAAGAGGCGCAATGAGGTAGCTGTGTGAGTAAGATAAGCGACCCTAGTGGCCGACACAAACACCGGGCCCATCTAGGAGTGGCACTGCAGTGTCACGCAGGATGTCCCTTCCAAAAAACCCTCCCCAAACAGCACATGACGCAAAGAAAAATTAAAGAAAAAAGAGGTGCAAGATGGAATTGTCCTTGGGCCCTCCCACCCACCCTTATGTTGTATAAACAGGACATGCACACTTTAACCAACCCATCATTTCAGTGACAGGGTCTGCCACACGACTGTGACTGAAATGACGGGTTGGTTTGGACCCCCACCAAAAAAGAAGCAATTAATCTCTCCTTGCACAAACTGGCTCTACAGAGGCAAGATGTCCACCTCATCATCATCCTCCGATATATCACCGTGTACATCCCCCTCCTCACAGATTATCAATTCGTCCCCACTGGAATCCACCATCTCAGCTCCCTGTGTACTTTGTGGAGGCAATTGCTGCTGGTCAATGTCTCCACGGAGGAATTGATTATAATTCATTTTAATGAACATCATCTTCTCCACATTTTCTGGATGTAACCTCGTACGCCGATTGCTGACAAGGTGAGCGGCGGCACTAAACACTCTTTCGGAGTACACACTTGTGGGAGGGCAACTTAGGTAGAATAAAGCCAGTTTGTGCAAGGGCCTCCAAATTGCCTCTTTTTCCTGCCAGTATAAGTACGGACTGTGTGACGTGCCTACTTGGATGCGGTCACTCATATAATCCTCCACCATTCTTTCAATGGTGAGAGAATCATATGCAGTGACAGTAGATGACATGTCCGTAATCGTTGTCAGGTCCTTCAGTCCGGACCAGATGTCAGCATCAGCAGTCGCTCCAGACTGCCCTGCATCACCGCCAGCGGGTGGGCTCGGAATTCTGAGCCTTTTCCTCGCACCCCCAGTTGCGGGAGAATGTGAAGGAGGAGATGTTGACAGGTCGCGTTCCGCTTGACTTGACAATTTTCTCACCAGCAGGTCTTTCAACCCCAGCAGACTTGTGTCTGCCGGAAAGAGAGATCCAAGGTAGGCTTTAAATCTAGGATCGAGCACGGTGGCCAAAATGTAGTGCTCTGATTTCAACAGATTGACCACCCGTGAATCCTTGTTAAGCGAATTAAGGCCTCCATCCACAAGTCCCACATGCCTAGCGGAATCGCTCCGTGTTAGCTCCTCCTTCAATGTCTCCAGCTTCTTCTGCAAAAGCCTGATGAGGGGAATGACCTGACTCAGGCTGGCAGTGTCTGAACTGACTTCACGTGTGGCAAGTTCAAAGGGCATCAGAACCTTGCACAACGTTGAAATCATTCTCCACTGCACTTGAGACAGGTGCATTCCACCTCCTATATCGTGCTCAATTGTATAGGCTTGAATGGCCTTTTGCTGCTCCTCCAACCTCTGAAGCATATAGAGGGTTGAATTCCACCTCGTTACCACTTCTTGCTTCAGATGATGGCAGGGCAGGTTCAGTAGTTTTTGGTGGTGCTCCAGTCTTCTGTACGTGGTGCCTGTACGCCGAAAGTGTCCCGCAATTCTTCTGGCCACCGACAGCATCTCTTGCACGCCCCTGTCGTTTTTTTAAAAATTCTGCACCACCAAATTCAAGGTATGTGCAAAACATGGGACGTGCTGGAATTTGCCCATATTTAATGCACACACAATATTGCTGGCGTTGTCCGATGCCACAAATCCACAGGAGAGTCCAATTGGGGTAAGCCATTCCGCGATGATCTTCCTCAGTTGCTGTAAGAGGTTTTCAGCTGTGTGCGTATTCTGGAAAGCGGTGATACAAAGCGTAGCCTGCCTAGGAAAGAGTTGGCGTTTGCGAGATGCTGCTACTGGTGCCGCCGCTGCTGTTCTTGCGGCGGGAGTCCATACATCTACCCAGTGGGCTGTCACAGTCATATAGTCCTGACCCTGCCCTGCTCCACTTGTCCACATGTCCGTGGTTAAGTGGACATTGGGTACAACTGCATTTTTTAGGACACTGGTGAGTCTTTTTCTGACGTCCGTGTACATTCTCGGTATCGCCTGCCTAGAGAAGTGGAACCTAGATGGTATTTGGTAACGGGGGCACACTGCCTCAATAAATTGTCTAGTTCCCTGTGAACTAACGGCGGATACCGGACGCACGTCTAACACCAACATAGTTGTCAAGGCCTCAGTTATCCGCTTTGCAGCAGGATGACTGCTGTGATATTTCATCTTCCTCGCAAAGGACTGTTGGACAGTCAATTGCTTACTGGAAGTAGTACAAGTGGGCTTACGACTTCCCCTCTGGGATGACCATCGACTCCCAGCAGCAACAACAGCAGCGCCAGCAGCAGTAGGCGTTACACGCAAGGATGCATCGGAGGAATCCCAGGCAGGAGAGGACTCGTCAGAATTGCCAGTGACATGGCCTGCAGGACTATTGGCATTCCTGGGGAAGGAGGAAATTGACACTGAGAGAGTTGGTGGGGTGGTTTGCGTGAGCTTGGTTACAAGAGGAAGGGATTTACTGGTCAGTGGACTGCTTCCGCTGTCGCCCAAAGTTTTTGAACTTGTCACTGACTTATTATGAATGCGCTGCAGGTGACGTATAAGGGAGGATGTTCCGAGGTGGTTAACGTCCTTACCCCTACTTATTACAGCTTGACAAAGGCAACACACGGCTTGACACCTGTTGTCCGCTTTTCTGTTGAAATACCTCCACACTGAAGAGCTGATTTTTTTGGTATTTTCACCAGGCATGTCAACGGCCATATTCCTCCCACGGACAACAGGTGTCTCCCCGGGTGCCTGACTTAAACAAACCACCTCACCATCAGAATCCTCCTGGTCAATTTCCTCCCCAGCGCCAGCAACACCCATATCCTCCTCATCCTGGTGTACTTCAACACTGACATCTTCAATCTGACTATCAGGAACTGGACTGCGGGTGCTCCTTCCAGCACTTGCAGGGGGCGTGCAAATGGTGGAAGGCGCATGCTCTTCACGTCCAGTGTTGGGAAGGTCAGGCATCGCAACCGACACAATTGGACTCTCCTTGTGGATTTGGGATTTCGAAGAACGCACAGTTCTTTGCGGTGCTTTTGCCAGCTTGAGTCTTTTCAGTTTTCTAGCGAGAGGCTGAGTGCTTCCATCCTCATGTGAAGCTGAACCACTAGCCATGAACATAGGCCAGGGCCTCAGCCGTTCCTTGCCACTCCGTGTGGTAAATGGCATATTGGCAAGTTTACGCTTCTCCTCCGACAATTTTATTTTAGGTTTTGGAGTCCTTTTTTTACTGATATTTTGTGTTTTGGATTTGACATGCTCTGTACTATGACATTGGGCATCGGCCTTGGCAGACGACGTTGCTGGCATTTCATCGTCTCGGCCATGACTAGTGGCAGCAGCTTCAGCACGAGGTGGAAGTGGATCTTGATCTTTCCCTAATTTTGGAACCTCAACATTTTTGTTCTCCATATTTTAATAGGCACAACTAAAAGGCACCTCAGGTAAACAATGGAGATGGATGGATACTAGTATACTTATGGATGGACTGCCGAGTGCCGACACAGAGGTAGCTACAGCCGTGGACTACCGTACTGTACTGTGTCTGCTGCTAATATAGACTGGATGATAATGAGATGTAGTATGTATAAAGAAGAAAGAAAAAAAAAACCACGGGTAGGTGGTATACAATTATGGATGGACTGCCGAGTGCCGACACAGAGGTAGCTACAGCCGTGGACTACCGTACTGTACTGTGTCTGCTGCTAATATAGACTGGATGATAATGAGATGTAGTATGTATAAAGAAGAAAGAAAGAAAAAACCACGGGTAGGTGGTATACAATTATGGATGGACTGCCGAGTGCCGACACAGAGGTAGCTACAGCCGTGGACTACCGTACTGTACTGTGTCTGCTGCTAATATAGACTGGTTGATAATGAGATGTAGTATGTATAAAGAAGAAGAAAAAAAAAACCACGGGTAGGTGGTATACAATTATGAATGGACTGCCGAGTGCCGACACAGAGGTAGCTACAGCCGTGGACTACCGTACTGTACTGTGTCTGCTGCTAATATAGACTGGATGATAATGAGATGTAGTATGTATAAAGAAGAAAGAAAAAAAAAAACCACGGGTAGGTGGTATACAATTATGGATGGACTGCCGAGTGCCGACACAGAGGTAGCTACAGCAGTGGACTACCGTACTGTACTGTGTCTGCTGCTAATATAGACTGGTTGATAATGAGATGTAGTATGTATAAAGAAGAATGAAGAAAAAAAACCACGGGTAGGTGGTATACAATTATGGATGGACTGCCGAGTGCCGACACAGAGGTAGCTACAGCCGTGGACTACCGTACTGTACTGTGTCTGCTGCTAATATAGACTGGATGATAATGAGATGTAGTATGTATAAAGAAGAAAGAAAAAAAAAAACCACGGGTAGGTGGTATACAATTATGGATGGACTGCCGAGTGCCGACACAGAGGTAGCTACAGCCGTGGACTACCGTACTGTACTGTGTCTGCTGCTAATATAGACTGGATGATAATGAGATGTAGTATGTATGTATAAAGAAGAAAGAAAAAAAAAACCACGGGTAGGTGGTATACAATTATGGATGGACTGCCGAGTGCCGACACAGAGGTAGCTACAGCCGTGAACTACCGTACTGTGTCTGCTGCTAATATAGACTGGTTGATAATGAGATGTAGTATGTATAAAGAAGAAAGA
Source organism: Pseudophryne corroboree (assembly GCF_028390025.1). Taxonomy (NCBI): domain Eukaryota; kingdom Metazoa; phylum Chordata; class Amphibia; order Anura; family Myobatrachidae; genus Pseudophryne; species Pseudophryne corroboree. Next base: position 694,570,131 of record NC_086445.1, on the reverse strand, counting down.
AAAAAAAAACCACGGGTAGGTGGTATACAATTATGGATGGACTGCCGAGTGCCGACACAGAGGTAGCTACAGCTGTGGACTACCGTACTGTACTGTGTCTGCTGCTAATATAGACTGGATGATAATGAGATGTAGTATGTATAAAGAAGAAAGAAAAAAAAAACCACGGGTAGGTGGTATACAATTATGGATGGACTGCCGAGTGCCAACACAGAGGTAGCTACAGCCGTGGACTACCGTACTGTACTGTGTCTGCTGCTAATATAGACTGGATGATAATGAGATGTAGTATGTATGTATAAAGAAGAAAGAAAAAAAAACCACGGGTAGGTGGTATACAATTATGGATGGACTGCCGAGTGCCGACACAGAGGTAGCTACAGCCATGAACTACCGTACTGTGTCTGCTGCTAATATAGACTGGTTGATAATGAGATGTAGTATGTATAAAGAAGAAAGAAAAAAAAAACCACGGGTAGGTGGTATACAATTATGGATGGACTGCCGAGTGCCGACACAGAGGTAGCTACAGCCGTGGACTACCGTACTGTACTGTGTCTGCTGCTAATATAGACTGGATGATAATGAGATGTAGTATGTATAAAGAAGAAAGAAAAAAAAAACCACGGGTAGGTGGTATACAATTATGGATGGACTGCCGAGTGCCGACCCAGAGGTAGCTACAGCCGTGGACTACCGTACTGTACTGTGTCTGCTGCTAATATAGACTGGTTGATAATGAGATGTAGTATGTATAAAGAAGAAAGAAAAAAAAAAACACGGGTAGGTGGTATACAATTATGGATGGACTGCCGAGTGCCGACACAGAGGTAGCTACAGCCGTGGACTACCGTACTGTACTGTGTCTGCTGCTAATATAGACTGGATGATAATGAGATGTAGTATGTATAAAGAAGAAAGAAAAAAAAAACACGGGTAGGTGGAATACAAGTATGGATGGACTGCCGAGTGCCGACACAGAGGTAGCTACAGCCGTGGACTACCGTACTGTACTGTGTCTGCTGCTAATATAGACTGGATGATAATGAGATGTAGTATGTATGTATAAAGAAGAAAGAAAAAAAAAACCACGGGTAGGTGGTATACAATTATGGATGGACTGCCGAGTGCCGACACAGAGGTAGCTACAGCCGTGAACTACCGTACTGTGTCTGCTGCTAATATAGACTGGTTGATAATGAGATGTAGTATGTATAAAGAAGAAAGAAAAAAAAACCACGGGTAGGTGGTATACAATTATGGATGGACTGCCGAGTGCCGACACAGAGGTAGCTACAGCCGTGGACTACCGTACTGTACTGTGTCTGCTGCTAATATAGACTGGATGATAATGAGATGTAGTATGTATAAAGAAGAAAGAAAAAAAAAACCACGGGTAGGTGGTATACAATTATGGATGGACTGCCGAGTGCCGACACAGAGGTAGCTACAGCCGTGAACTACCGTACTGTGTCTGCTGCTAGTAGACTGGATGATAAATAATGATATAAAAAATATATATATATCACTACTGCAGCCGGACAGGTATATATTATATAATGACGGACCTGCTGGAGTGGACACTGTCTGTCAGCAGAATGAGTTTTTTAATTTTTATAGAATAAAAAAACACCACACAAGTCACACGACGAGTGTACTTTTTCAGGCAGACATTCAATCACAATATACTATACTGGTGGTCAGTGTGGTCAGGTCACTGGTCACAGTGGTCAGTGGTCAGTCACACTGGCAGTGGCACTCTGGCAGCAAAAGTGTGCACTGTTTAATATGTACTCCTGGCTCCTGCTATAACCTATAACTGCTCCCCAGTCTCCCCCACAATTAAGCTGTGTGAGCACAGTCAGATATTATACATAGATGATGCAGCACACTGGGCTGAGCACAGATATGGTATGTGAGTGTGACTGAGTCACTGTGTATCGTTTTTTTCAGGCAGAGAACAAGAACAGAACGGATTATTAAATAATAATAAATTATAAAACTGCACTGGTGGTCAGGTCACTGGTCATCAGTCACTAGTATAACTTCTCCTAAGCTCCAGTAAGTAAATGAAGTGTCTCACTCTCACTCTCCTATCTATTTTAATTTCTAAACGGAGAGGACGCCAGCCACGTCCTCTCCCTATCAATCTCAATGCACGTGTGAAAATGGCCGCGACGCGCGGCTCCTTATATAGAATCCGAGTCTCGCGATAGAATCCGAGCCTCGCGAGAATCCGACAGCGTGATGATGACGTTCGGGCGCGCTCGGGTTAACCGAGCAAGGCGGGAAGATCCGAGTCGCTCGGACCCGTGTAAAAAAACATGAAGTTCGGGCGGGTTCGGATTCAGAGAAACCGAACCCGCTCATCTCTAGTTAAAAGAAGTATAATCATATGGGATACAGGGTTGTAATCACATGGGATAAAAAGGTTTACTCATATGGGTTACAGAGGTGTAATAACACTGAGAAAAGAGGTGTAATCACATTGGGCAAAGAGGTGTAATCACACAGGGTAAATAGGTGTAATCACATGGGGTAAAATGGTGTATTCACATGAGGTGCAGAGGTGTAATCACATGAGGTGCAGAGGTGTAATCACATGGGGTAAAATGGTGTATTCACATGAGGTGCAGAGGTGTAATCACATGGGGTACAGTGGTGTAATCACATGAGGTGCAGAGGTGTAATCACATGGGGTACAGTGGTGTAATCACATGAGGTGCAGAGGTGTAATCACATGGGGTAAAGAGGTGTAATCACATGGGGTAAAACAAAGAAGATATGTTAAAAAATAAAGTAGGGATGGGGAAAGAAGTTATATAATAGAAATGTAAAGAGATGTGAAACCTAAGTGCCTATTTTCAGTAGCCGGGAGCGTCTCCTTCTTCCTGTAGCTGTTGCACGCCGCTCTCCCTCGGTCTGCTTCCTGGCCGCGCCTGGGGACTCTGGATGCAGAGGGCAGGGAATGGAGTCTCTGCTGTCCTCGGTCCGGGGGCGCCACCATTGTTCCCGGCAGTCACATGCTGGGAATAGGCCAATGGTGGTCCCCGGCCATCACATAACCCAGCGGCCAATGGGAGCAAGGTGGGAGATACAAAAGGAAGCGCTGGGCAGAACCCCAGCGCTTGAATATTGATGCTACCACAGTTTCATCACAGGTTCCTAGTGTGATTCCTGGAGTCTTTTGCCTTTGGATACTTTCCAGATTCCTGCAGTGTGAACCAAGACCAGAATCAAAGAAGAAGAAGAATAACCACTACGCTGTCAATAGCAGCTGGTATAGGGGTGTCAAACCCTGGTTACTGTAAGTGCAAGAAAAAGAAGGAAACCAGCGCTGTTGCTTATCCTATATCCTCAATTTAAATAAAAATTTAAGATTTATAAACTAAAAATGTTAAATTATAGTTATAAACAGACGGATAGGTTAAAAAAATTACCAGAATTTAGTAAAATGTAAAATACATGTAAAAGTGCTCAAATAACACTGTCTCACTATTTGTGTCACCACTGATGGTTAAAAAGCATTGAGATAGTACTATTGCATTTTCACAGAACTCTCAGTCAGTTAGTTCAAATAGTATATTACCTGATCAGGATAATTTTTGGCAGCCCACTGGATTTAGATGTGGAAACCCTGTTGCACGGCAATACAGCACGGATCACTGTCACGCTACCAGTTATATAACAGTACCCGATGTGATCACTCACCACTAGACTAATTCCAAGACTTCAATCACCACAGTGAACACCACCACTCCTACGTCAGAGTAGCTGCATGAGGAGGACTTATATCCGACCCTCTTTGTTCCGACCCAGCCTCAGTTCCCTGTCCCGGACATCGGACAAATCCCCGAGTGCACAAGCATCTAGCGCCAGTTTAGCGACACCTGTGTATATTCCATAGTGCTGTATATATTTCATATCACTCTATAGATTGGCTTTGTATATTATGTCTCCGTACAACTTATCAACACTGATATAATGTCAACATGATCGTAATGTTGACACTTTCTTTTTACTGTCAATCTATCCCTAACCCTAACATTTTCCAAGTCGCGGTCAACTTCCTAACGGCGTCCCTACAGATCTGGTTCCAGTCTATAGATAGACAGTTAAAAGATAGACAGTCATTAGGTAGAAACCATACGGTCGACAGTCAAAAATCCAACAGGGTCAAAAGTTCAACATGATCAAAAGTCAGATAGGGTATAAGTCAGACACACAAAAAGTTTTTTCTGTTTTTCAGTTTTTTTACAACTTTTGCCTCATTTACTATCCATGTCGCAAACTATTACCTTTTAGTAAAGTTGTGGTGAGCGAAGCAGAGTGGAGCGAGACACCAAGCCTGAGCGTAGCAAGCCCGCAAGGGGCCAAATTTCACCAAATTTGGGTTAAAAATGTTTAAAATACAAAAACACGGACGGTGTCTGACTTATGACCCTGTCTGACGTTTGACTGACTTTTGACTGTCGACCATATAGTGTCTACCTAATGACCTACAGATCAGGGGTAAGCGCCACATCCGGCACTCCAGCTGCTGTGGAACGATACATTCCAGCATGCCCTGTCAGCTTAGCGTAGCTTAACAGCAAGGTTTCCCAGCAACTGGCGTGCTGCATGTTTCCTACCCCTCCTATAGGTATGTTTTTCTGTAGTTTTCTAAATAGTGTTAAAAATAAGCGTTATGGTAAAACTTACCTTTGTTAACTCTTTTTCTTCAAGGTCCATGGGATCCACATGGTTAACCTTGGGGGTATGGATGGTGGAGACCAGGATCAAGCACTGAACAACAAAACTTGTGAGCCTCCCATGATGTACTCATACCCTACCCACATGCTCAGGCACTTCAGTTTTAGTTAACAAGCCCAGAGCAGGAAAAGGAGAGTGGTGAAGGAAGATGGCTGCACACAGAAAATACACTCTCACATAGAGGAGAAGTGAACCGGTGACCATGAAAGTAACCCACTGAAGCTAGGTGTGTCAGGGTGGGTGCCCTGTGGATCCTATGGACCTCTAAGAAAAAGTGTTAATGAAGGTAAGTTTTACCATAACTCTTTTTTTCTTCTTTGGGGTCCATGGTCTCCACAGGGTTAACCTTGGGGATGTCCAAAAGCAGTTGTAATAGGGAGGGTATGCTCCTAAGCTGAACAGAGGACATTGCAGCCAAAGGTTGCATCCTGAGAGGCAAATGTATCAAAGGCATAGAAGATATAACCTAAGAAACGTGTGGGCAGAAGACCACGTAGCAGTCTTCCATAGTTGTTCAGCAGATGCTACATGGCGTGCTGCCCACAAAGGACCCACAGAGTGAGTAGAGTGAGCAGAGAAGGAAGATCAGCCTACGTGTAAGCCTGTGAGATGATCATGTGGATCCAACGTGCCTACGTTTGTTTCGTGGCTGGCCAGCCCTGCTTGTGGAATCCATAGAAGATGAATAATGAATCCGTTCTTCTAACGGAATTAGTACAGTCTACATAGATTCTGAGAGCACGGACCACATCCAATGAGGCTTCCTCTTGTGAAAGGCCGGGTTCCTGGAAGGCTGGAACCACAATTGGTTCGTTGATATGGAATTTGGACACTACTTTAGGTAGGCATCCCTGTTTAGTCAGAAGGACCAACCAGTCCTGGTAAAATATCAAAATGGGGGAGCAACAGGAAAGTGCTCCCAAGTCATCTTGAAGCAATGGCTAGTAGAAAGAGAGTTTTCATGGTTAGCCATTTGAGGTCTACCATTTCCAATGGTTCAAATGGAGGCTGTTGTAGGGCCCAAAGAACCAATGACAAATCCCAAGAAGCTACCGGAGGGATAAATGGAGGTTGTATCTGGAGTAACCCCTGGAGGAAGGTACAAACATCCGTTAAGGGAACAAGTCTCTTCTGAAACCAGACGGACACGGTCGAGAACTGAATCTGTAGGGAAGCAAGGCAAAGACTCATGGTAAGGCCAGCCTGTAAGAAGGCCAGAAGCCTAGGATCCTAAGAACCTTAGGATCATAGTGGAGATGAGCACACCACTGAAAGTAGGAGTGCCAGATAAGGTAATAAATACGAGCTGATACTGGTTTGCGAGCCTGCAGCATAGTTTGAATAACCGCACTGGAAAATCCTTTTTCTGTTAGGAGGTCTCAAGAGCCACGCCATCACAGACAAGCAAGGTAGGTATGGATGAAAGCAGGGACCCTGTGAGAGCAAATCTCATCGAATAGGTAGAGGGAAGGGCTCATCTATGGACAGACACTGCAGATGTGTTAACCAATGGCATCTGGGCCATGACGAAGACACGAGTATGATCGTGCCATCCTCCACCTTGAATTTGTGTAGTACTCTGGGAAGGAGAGATACTGGAGGGAAGAGATAGGTCAGTTGAAAGGTCCATGGGACTCTTAGTGCATCTTTGAAGCATGCCTCCTGGCCCCTTACACTGGCACCTTGTGGTTGTGTCTGGAGGCCATGAGAACTACATCTGCAAGACCACATTTGTTTACCAGAAGTTGAAAGACTGCTAGATGTAGAGACCACTCTCCGGTGTGTACATCTTGTCGACTGAGAAAGTCCACTTCCCAGTTGAGGACTCCCAGAATGAATATTGCGGAGATGGCCGGAAGATGAAAAATCTGAGATACTTCCTGCATCGCTACTGCACAGGTACTGCTCCCCTGCCAATTTATATAAGCTACAGCCGTAGCGTTGTCTGACTGGATTTATATGGGAGAGCCCTGTAGAAGGCCCTGAGCCATTTGAAGGGCCTGGTACAATGCCCAAAGTTCCAATATGTGGATCAGAAGATCTTTTTTCTCCCTCAGGGTCCACAGGTTATCCACAGGATAACATTGGGATATGATGGAGTGACAGCGGATTTGCACCAAACGGTCAAAGCTTTTCGGCCTCCCAGCATGCCATGGGCCCGTCCATATATCCCTGCCTCCTGGCTCAGGCAAATCAGTTTTTTGTTTGGTGTGGCAGGAGCCGGACCATGGTCAAAGGGCTACTGGTTTTTAGCAGCCATAAGCTTTTTTATTTTATTTTTATAGTCTTACTATTTTTTCTGAGTGATCTTTCTAAACAGCATCTTATATGAACCTTAGAAAAAGTCCCTCCAACAAATCCCCACCGGGACGCGACAACGCTTACCCATGAGTACAGTACTGTTTCAGTGGGCGACTACGTATGTCGGATGAACTAGAAAGTCTAACAGATGTTACCAGGCTGTGGCCAGAGAATGGGGAGAAGGTAAGGCATCGGTTCAGCATAGAGGGGGAACACAGACACAGCCGCACTGTTTTGGGAGGAAACTACCAAACAGTCGCTGACGTGGCTGCCACCTACAAAGCACCAGCGCTAGGCCTTAGAGATCATAGGCTCCAGGGGTAGTATGAGACCATGATCCCTAGGGGTGATGTCAGCAGTGGGGAGTCAGACACTCTCCTGGTCGCCCCTCCCCCAGTTCATGACCAGTTTCCTCTGAGTCTCCCACCATGAACTGTTTTATCGCTTCCGTCTGAGATGCTGAGTACTAAGGGGACCCAGTTGCAGCATAGGCTGCTGTGTGACTGGTACGTCAGTGTTCACTTGGGCGTCTGTGTTCACTATAAGCTCATGGAGCGGTGGTGTACACTATTAGCATCTGGATCCACTCAGCATTCTCAAACGTATTGATCGGTACTGGAAGCGGGGTGAGTCTCCCTGTATCCCACTCTACTGAGTACGAGTTACACAGCACTAAGTCTCTACCTTTGAGTACGAATAGTTGGATAAGTGCCTAAGGCATATGAGTCTGATATTATTACTGTGGTTTCTTTCGCTATGCATCTGAATATGGTTAAAACTTATATAAAGTAATGCAGTTTCTCTTACATACTTGAAATGTATCTGTAGTTGATTATGTGCTCATATTGCTTATTATACTAATGTATAACATGTGACTGATTGCTAGCTTCCACCAAGGTCACAGGTGCAGGCAGACACAGGTGAAAGTGGATCCCTCATGGGCTATGTTTGCACAGACATTATCCAGTATAGCTGAGCGGATAATTCCAACTTCTGTACCAGGGATAGGTTACACTATTAACCCTTATGTGCAGCATTCCACCTGCGGTTTATCATTTCCAGTAGGGGAAGCAGTAGCCTTTCAACAGAAACAGGCTGAAAAGACAGTGGTAAGTAAATCACATGAACATGAAACAACATCTTCACAGTCTACACATGTATCAGATGAGGATTCGTCAGAAGAGGAACACTCTGTATCTGCATACGAAGATGAAGAAAAAGGTCTCAGCTCAGTGGACATATCTGAGTTAATTAATGCAATGAAAGCCATTCTATCCTTAGAAGAATCAGCAGAGTCTGTGTTAAAATCCAAGGCACCTGTATTTAAATATCCCAAAACAGTTAAGACTGAGTTTCCTGGGTCAGACCACCTGACGGAAATTATGGAAGAGGCTTGGGCTATGCCCAGTAAGAAATTCAGAATTCCTAGGAAATGGAATTCCAATTATCCTCTTCTGGCTGGGGACTGTTTAAAGAGGGAGGTAGCCACCAAAGTAGATACGCATGTTATTCGATTAGTGCGAAAATCTACATTACCTCTGCCTTCAACATCATTAAATGAAGGAGAGTAGATGGTTTTCAAAAAAAACATTTTTACCCTGTCTGGGGCAATCATAAGACCAGCCATGGCTTCAGCCTGGATGGCTAAAGCAGTGGCTGCCTGGGCGGATGCATTGGAAGGGGACATTTCAATGACATCTAGAGAGCAAAAGTCACATGTTGCACATATTAAACAGGTAGCAATATTTTTGGAAGAAGCAGCCTTGGATATGGGTACAATTGCCTCTCAAGCATCAGCTTCAGCAGTAGCCGCTCGCAGAACAGTTTGGCTGCATACATGGAAAGTTGATTCAGAATCTAAGAATGTTTTGGAGTCTTTACCTTTTACTGGAGATATTCTCTTTGTTAAAGAGTTAACCAGTATGTTGGAGTCAGTAGCAGACTCCAAGAAAGTAAAGTTTCCTTCCACATACAAATTCAAGCCTAAAATTCCAGTTTTTCGGCCCTTTCAGTCTCAAGGGAAAGCAAAAGGAAAAGGTGATGGCAAACAGTCCCAATACAACAGGTCTGGTAAGACTAAATAGCATTGGGCTACCAGAGGACCAGCTTATAAAACAGAAGATAAGCCATCAGCCCGATGGTGCGGGCCTCCACCTGGGGGACCCCAGGGTGGGAGGCTGACTTCATAATTTTGCACAGATATGGCAGCAGTGTACCACAGATGCCTGGGTGCAAGAAAAGGTATCTCACGGTTATGCATTTGCTTTCAAGGAAAACCCTCCTCAAAAGTTTTTTTGTACCAGCCCATCTTTGGTAGAGATGAAGGCCGGGGCTTTGCAAGAGGCAGTTCAAAAAGTGCTTCAGTCAGGAGTAATCATTCCAGTTCCTCCTGCACAACGAGGACAGGGTTTCTACTCCAACCTGTTTCTAGTCCAGAAGCCAAATGGGTCGTTCCGGCCCATACGCAATTTAAAAATGCTAAACAAGTACATTTGGGTGCCTTGAATTCATATGGAGACTTTACGTTCCATCATTTTGGCCATTGGAGCCAGGGGATTTTATGGTGTCCCTGGATATTCAGGATGCATACCTACATGTTCCTATAGCCCTTTGCCATCAGCTCTATCTCAGGTTCGCTATCCTCCAACAGCATTTTCAGTTTCAGGCTCTACCATTCGGATTGGCCACAGCCCCCGGAGTATTTACCAAAATTATAGTGGTAATGGCAGCTAATCTCCGCCAGCAAGGGATAAGAATTCTTTCATACCTCGACGATCTTTTAATCTTGGCACAGTCTCAGGAATTGCTTCTGTGTCACCTGCAACAGACAATAGAGTGTCTGCAGAAGCACGGTTGGCTCAAATTGGGAAAAATTGTCTCTGCTCCCGTCACAAAGGATGACTCACTTGGGGGCTGTATTGGATTCGACCCTTCATAGAGTAACTTTACCTCTGAACAAAATATCCAAAGTTCAGTTAAGGATTCAGGAGCTGCTACACAGTCGAAAGGTATCCATTCACGCAGCAATGCGTGTAATGGGATTGATGGTGTCAACATTTGACATGGTAGAGTATGCTCAGTTCCATTCAAGGCCTCTGCAACATCTGATCCTCAGCAAATGGAATGGTTTTCATCAGACAATAAAACGCAGACAGATATGTAAGGCAGCCACATAATCTTCCATTAACACATTCATTAGACATTATGCCGTTGATACCTTTGCCTCTCAGGACGCTAAATTCAGGTGAAGTATTCTCCTGTCCAATCAGGAGTGTCCCCACCACTAAAATTGCTTTGAGACATCCCAATGTTATCAAGTAGATACCCTGTGGACCCTGCAGGAGAAATATACGTTATGGTAAGAACTTACCATTGATAACCGTATTTCTCCTAAGTCCACATGTTCCACAGGGATCCCACCCTGATGCACCTGATTTGAGGATCCTTTTACTCACTAACCTCTTCCCTCTTGTATGGAAGGGTGTGCATGTGTATTATTCTCACCTGATTAGGGCTCTACATGATGCTCCTGCCTTGAGCTTTGGAAAACAACTGATTTGCCTGAGCAAGGAGGCGGGGATATATGGACGGGCCCGTTGCATGCTGGGAGGCCAAAAGCTTTGACCGTTTGGTGCAAATCCGCTGTCGCTCCATCATATCCCAATGTTATTCTGTGGAACCTGTGGACTGAGGAGAAAATAGGATTTTAATTACCTACCGGTAAATCCTTTTCTCGTAGGCCGTAGGGGATACTGGGAATCCATTTAGTACCATGGGGTATAGTCTGATCCACTAGGAGCCTTGGGCACTTTAAGAATTTGATAGTGTGCGCTGGCTCCTCCCTCTATGCCCCTCCTACCAGACTCAGTCTAGGAAACTGTGCCCAAGGAGACGGACATACGTTGAGAGAAGGATAGATAAGGAAAGTGGTGAGATTACGAACCAGCACACACAGAACAAAAGGAAAGCCATGCTAACCAAACTGGAAACCAGAAACAGCAGCAGCTGAACCAAACAGAAAACTTAACTAAGTAACAGTGCAGGAAAAATGAAGCACCGGGCGTGCACCCAGTATCCCCTACGGACTGCGAGAAAAGGATTTACCGGTAGGTAATTAAAATCCTATTTTCTCTTATGTCATTGGGAATACTGGGAATCAATTTAGTACCATGGGGATGTACCAAAGCTCTCAAACTAGGTGGGAGAGTGCCGAGGGTCTTGCCGAACTGATTGACCAAACTGAAGGTCCTCAGAGGCCAAAATATTGAATTTATAAAACTTTGAAAACGTGTTCGAACCTGACCAAGTAGCTGCTCGGCAGAGCTGTAAAGCTGAGACAGCCCGGGCAGCTGCCCAAGAACCCACCAACCTAGTAGAGTGGGCCTGTACAGATTTTGGAACTGGCAATCCTGCCGTGGAAAAAGTATGCTGGATAGTGAGCCTGATCCAGCGTGCAATAGACTGCTTTGAAGAAGGACACTGATAAAGCTAGTTATTTATCTTATATAAAACCCTTTGTGAGGTCTAAGAACACTATACGCTATTCACGTATGGAGTACCGTAAGGGTACGCTCGTTGCGTAACAATCGCTTAGCCGTAGTCGAGACGCTCAAGCGTCACGTTCGCTCACGGCCAAGAGATCACAGGCAGGCACGCTATTGGCTGCCGTCTAACGTAATGATTCGCTATAGCGTAGCGGACGCTCGGGACCACGAAGAGATCACCAGCGGCGCTGACGCTCACAATGTTAAACCTTTATATCTAAACCATAAACAGTATATTATGCAGTAAAACCTTAGTGTAGAAATAGGGTGTAGATGCAACCTAGTGTAACCTTATTAACTCAAATGCTGTTCGAGCGTCACCGACGCTCTGAGAATACTAAACACTATAAGAAATACACAGATACCTGGGCTTAGGGTCCAACGCCTAATAAATATATATTATGAATGATATACTTGCAAAAGAATTAACACAATACAAGTCATACACTACAATATAACATAGACTACCTAACCAGATAACTACACAGGAAATACAATACAATACAATTACGTTTTAAGGGAAAAATAAGAGAGAAAGAGGAGAAGAGAGAGAGAGAGAGAGAAATGGCCCACAATAACAGTAAGAACAATATGGTTGCGGAGAAACACTTACGCACAAGGGGAAACGATCGCATGCGCCTCTGGACATCCAGCTCCCGATTTTCAGCAATGATAACCGTTGAAGAGTGAGAGCTGGATGTGATCGGCTTGTCTATTTATGCCCCACACACAATACAATTCAATGGTCCCTACAATCTCATTGTTCATTGGACACAGGAATTCCTCCTCGCATTATAACAAAAGGTCATAGGTTGATTCATACAGGTGGGCCGTGACTATTTCCAACAGCTCAGGTGGGAGGGAAACTGGGTTTCCCGCCGCATGGATAAGTAAGTGCAAATACAGTAAATGTTCATAAACTTCTTATGTCCATAACTATTCGCACGAGCGATTAATCCGCTTCAAACCAACACCGGAATATTGCTAATTAAATACTCTTCCGATGGGTACTAAACACCACTGTATTACTCCTGTCTGTCCCTTCATATCAAACAAAGAGGGATTTCTCTGTTCATGAACATTCTACATTAACTAAACTTTCAGAATCTATCAAAGGGACCATGATCTACAAAATACATTATATAGTGAAAATATGTAACGATTGAGTCGCACGCTACGATCACATAAACTCTACCGTAAATACGCATACCGTGCGCCTGCGGGTGCCCGCGACTGTGAGTATGCGCACGTACGGGAGAGCGTACGCATGCGCAGCACGGACCTGTGTGAGGTGCAAATATGGTAGTGTGCATAGAGATATTTTTCTGACTTTGACAGTCCACCCTTTGGCAGTCAACAATAACTGCCACTTCCTAAAACATTTCAAAAAGAGAAAAATATATGTCAGGGGTTAATACATTTCCATGGTTGGGTAGGGAGGAGAGAGGAGAAGGTGTGAAGAGGGTATGACCTAGTGAGATAGCAGAAGCATGTGTGTATGAGTCCATGTTTGGGGGGTCATGTATCATCGTGCCGTACGTGTTGTACATCAAGCTTCGAGGCATTGCGAAGTATACATTTGAATTCCTTCTTATCCCGTGGTACGGGTCTGTGGATGGGCTGTCAAACTTTACCGAGCTCTTTTCGGCTTTGGTTGTAACAAAATGGGGGAGCACATTTTAGTTAATGATACATGAATGGGGGAATATGTGATTGCTGATATCTGTGCCTGGATTCCCTATCGACTATGTGTGTCATTACCTGAGGGTTGTAGAAATTAAGATAAAGAACACTTATGGTAAATGCTGTGGTATTCTATGTCAGGTTAATGTACATTTGTCGGTTGAAGTCTTGTTCGGTGTCTGTTGGTTGCAGTCTTCTTTGTGCTTTTGCCCATAAGGTGCGAGCAAAAGCTGTCAATGTCCATAGATTTACAAAAGTGTTGGGCTAGCGTAATTTTAAAATTTCTAGGGAAACTGGGGATCTATGGCAAAGTTCATCAAAAATCTGTGCATCAGGTTGTCAAAACTTCTTCTTTAATCCATCTGTTGTCTGTATATCGGCTCATCAAATTCCTCGTCCAAGTGGGTCTTTTTACCTTGGAGGAAACGGAAAAACAGGTGAAAGAAACGGACCGTAGAAATCGCATTTTCATCACATCATTGTTTCTACATTTGGGTCATAAATCAGATCCATGGGAATTACAGTTTCCTCACTCCTTAAACTCATTACCCTAGTACGACGATTGCACTTCATTAAAGCCTGACCGCATCTAAATATCAAACCAATTGATATGACAACACCTAAGATACATAGGAGAAACTTCCCAACATCCATTATGACTCCTTGAGCCCACTCTCCTAAACCAGAGAACCAATTTCGCGGGTTCAACCATGACACCCAACCAGTCAGCTCATTACCTACAGCAGCAAGAGTGAGATTGTGTCTCCTGCGAAATTCCCACTTCAGTTGGAGAATATCGTCCATCTTTTGGTCTATGACCTCGACCGGGTCCTCGGTGCTATTCGTAATATATGTGCAACATTTCACGCCGTATTGTGTTGCCAGTGTGACACAATATCCGCCTGTCACTGCTGTGAGGTAATTAAGAACCATTCTATGCTGTACCAGTTCTGTTTTATAAGCTTGAAGTTCTCTTCCAGTATACCTAAACGTGTCATCATACATTTCAGTGATATTATCTAACAAATTTGCAAGCGCAGATATGTATTTATAATTCAGCACTCCTCTGGTGGTGCGAGTGATGTCTAACGCGATTAGAAACTGAATCCCGGTGGATTCATGGATCATGTCAGAGGCCGGATGCTCTGTTCTTTCTATCAGGTGCCGTTTAACTACGTGCTCGTAATGGGTGTGAGTATAAGGAGTTTGGGCAACACGGTGTATGTCTTTCATTTTGTCATGTGATACAGTCATTACTTCAGGCAGTACTTTTCCAATATAACACAATCCTTCAGAGTTTGGGGCAAGCCACTTATACGCCTTTCTCCCGCATATGAAATATGCATCATCGGGGAGAACATATGGGACGGAGTAGGACATAACCATATTACACACCTTCCATGTGAAATCTCCTAACCCTAATTCTTCCATCTGCTTAGTACACGTATCAGGTTGTACGATATGTGCACAGTATCCTGGTGATACCTCTCCAACTCTCGTAATCCTATTTCCTAAGGTATACCTATATCGGAAAGATTTTCCTCTACTGGCTATGTGGCGTATAAGCTCTGTATCTGTAGGCATTCTATCTGCTCTATGCGAAAAGGTCATGGTTTGGTTACTCCATGACACTTCCCAATTTCCCGGCTTTCGGGGATTGGAGATGTTAAAACATAATAGGGACCTATCCACATGGTATTGGTGGAGCTTCAAACTAGGAGGGCTGGAGATATTAAACCTCCTGTCCACCGGTCTCCCACCACTTAACTCAAGTACCTCCCCTAACGTTAAAGGAAATGGTACTAGCCCTGATTTGCTATGACCTTGAGGTACTTGAGAGCATACCCAACAATCTGTTTTATTTAACACACTACCCACTAAGGAGTGATAGTCACTAAATGGATGCCGGTCCATATGGATATTAAAACTGGATTGGCATTTCTTTATGCACCCATCCTCAATGACATTGTTACAGAGCCGACAGATACAGTTTTCTTCAGCTAACAATCCTTCACAATTCCTTCTATGGTCAATGCTATCGGATCGTTTTCTGATACTCGCCTTTACTTGTTGGTTAAGTTGTTCTTGGAAAACTACGCCTCCATCTTTATCATCAGAACCCATTCCAGAACCTCTCTCGACCTCCATGGTACTCTCGCCGGAACAGACTGCTCTGGTCAACATCATGGTCAACAGGAAAATCCGTATCACAGTCTCTTGGGGCAAGTCCATCTTGTAGGAGGAAACGAAGAAGAATGAGAAGGGGGAAAAAAATAATTTGAGGGAGAGGGGATGGGAAGTTGGAGAAAAACAATAAAAGGGAACAGGGGATCGACAACTGCTTTTGTTCTTGTGATTTTCAATGCTCAGGTGCCGCCTCAATCCTCCTGGAACAGACACTCCAGTGATACAACCTCTACCGTCTGTTCCTTATCACGGGACCTCTCTGGATCAGCAACCTTCTTACAGTGGGACGAATGAACCCAAGTCTCTCTCTCAGCAACCTTCAATGCTGTAGTGCTAGTCAATAAGACCTGGTATGGTCCTTCCCATCTGTCAATAAGGCAACCTGAGCGTAGAAAATTCCGTATCATTACATAATCCCCAGGTTCAATGTCATGACAATTACTATCTGGTAAATCAGGAATCACCAACTTCAGATTATCATTTTGATTCCTTAACTGTTTACTCATGTTAATCAAGTATTTTACAGTCACTTCATTGTTACACTTCAAATCATCCTGAGGGTTAATCATAACATGCGGTTGTCGACCAAACAAGATTTCAAAGGGAGACAGATTAAGAGGGGACCTGGGAGTGGTTCTGATGCTGTACAGTACAATGGGTAAAGCTTCTGGCCATGTCAATCCTGTCTCTGCCATCACTTTACTCAGTTTATTTTTAATAGTGCTGTTCACTCTTTTTACTTTCGCACTCGCCTGTGGACGGTATGGAGTGTGCAGCTTGCTATCAATTCCCATCAACTTACACATTCCTTGAAAGACATCACCTGTAAAATGGGTACCCCTATCACTTTCAATTATTCTAGGGATACCATATCTACATACAAATTCCTGCACAATTTTCTTAGCAGTAAACATAGCGGTATTTGTGGCCGCCGGAAATGCTTCGACCCAATTTGAGAAAACATCTATACAAACAAGTACATATTTCAAATTTCGACACGGGGGTAATTGAATAAAGTCAATCTGTATTACCTGGAAAGGGCCGCCGACAGGTGGGATATGAGATGGTTCTGTAGGTATTGCCTTTCCGATGTTCTTTCTCAAACAGGTAAGGCATGACATTGCTCTTTTACTCGCATGAGATGAAAATCCTGGGGCACACCAATATGCTCTTACCAACTTGCACATCCCTTCCTTGCCCAGATGAGTCAGCCCGTGAGCTGCCTCAGCTAAACATGGAAGGTATGCTCTGGGGGCCACTGGTTTACCGTGTCCATCCGTCCAGAGTCCTGAGGACTCCTGGCCATATCCTTTTGCCTTCCAGACTGCCTTTTCCTGTGTGGAACACAAGTTTTGCATCTCACACAACTTCTGTGTGTTGATGGTATTAAATACCATCAGTTGTGTGGTGTCTGTCTGTCTGGGGGTAGCAGCTGCTAACTTAGCAGCTTCGTCTGCTCGGCTGTTACCAAGTGATACTGGGTCTTGGCTATATGTGTGTGCTTTACATTTGATAACAGCCACTCTGTCGGGTTCCTGTATCGCTGTTAGAAGCCTTTTTATGTGAGCTGCATGCGCTACCGGTGTACCAGC
The DNA here is from genome assembly GCF_028390025.1 of Pseudophryne corroboree. Taxonomy (NCBI): domain Eukaryota; kingdom Metazoa; phylum Chordata; class Amphibia; order Anura; family Myobatrachidae; genus Pseudophryne; species Pseudophryne corroboree. Next base: position 694,553,072 of record NC_086445.1, on the reverse strand, counting down.
TGCCGTCATGAAATTTCTGAGGCGCCATAGGGCTCCGAAATCATGGACTACCCCGAATGCGTATCTAGAGTCGGTGTAGATATTGGCTGATTTGCCCTTAGCCAATTCACATGCTCTGGTTAGGGCGACCAGTTCAGCAACCTAGGCTGAGTGAGGTGGGCCTAGCGGTTCCGCTTCTATGGTGCCTTGGTCATCTACGACTGCGTATCCAGTACACAAGTCTCCCGAGTCTGACTGTCTATGACAACTACCGTCCGTGTAGAACGTAAGTTCTACATCTTCCAGTGGGTTGTCACTGATGTCAGGCCTTGCGGTAAAATTTTGGGTCAAATATTCCATACAATCATGTGTGTCTTCCTTTGTATTAAATCCTCCTTCCCCACCACTCTCATTCTCCACCCTTTGTGCCTGTCCAGACACACCTGGGAGATATGTTGCAGGATTTAATGCACTGCATCTCCTTATGGTGATGTTTACGGGGGCCATTAGTGCCAATTCCCATCTTGTAAACCGCGCTGATGAGACGTGCCTGGTTTGGGCAGAATTCAGCAAGGCTGACACTGCATGTGGTGTATGAATTGTGAGGTTGTGACCTAGCACGACATCTTCGCTTTTAGTTACTAGCAATGCTATCGCAGCAACGCTTCGCAAGCATGTGGGGAGGGATCGCGCTACCGTGTCTAGCTGAGCGCTGTAATAGGCTACTGGCCTGCTGGCATCACCGTGCTTTTGGGTTAGTACGCCTGCCGCGCAACCAGCACTTTCTGTTCCGTATAGTTCAAAGGGTTTCCCATAGTCTGGCATACCTAATGCTGGTGCCTGCGTTAGGCACTGTTTAAGTCTCTCAAATGCTGTCTCAGACTCGTCTGTATGCGAAATCCGATCAGGTTTGTTTGAGGAGACCATCTCCTGCAAGGGTAACGCTAGAATGGAAAACCCTGGGATCCAGTTACGGCAATACCCACACATTCCTAAAAACGTTCTGATCTGTTGCTGGGTTTGTGGCAGAGTCATGTCTCTAATTGCTTGAATTCTATCAGCGGTCAGGTGTCTCAGTCCTTGTGTTAGACAGTGTCCCAAATATTTTACCTTAGTTTGGCATAATTGCAACTTGTCTTTGGAAACCTTGTGTCCTGTGTCTGAAAGATGAAACAGGAGCTGTTTCGTATCCTTCAGGGATGCTTCCAATGAATCAGAACACAGTAGTAGATCATCCACGTACTGTATTAATACTGATCCACTCACTGGTTGGAAAGACTGTAAACAATCATGCAAAGCCTGGGAAAATATACTTGGACTATCTATGAATCCTTGTGGTAATCGAGTCCATGTGTATTGGACTCCTCTGTATGTAAATGCAAACAAATATTGGCTGTCAGGGTGCAGAGGTACCGAAAAGAAAGCGGAGCAGAGGTCAATAACAGTGAAAAATTTCGCAGTGGGAGGGATTTGCATTAGGATGACAGCTGGATTTGGCACTACGGGGAACTGACTCTCAACTATTTTGTTAATCCCCCTTAGATCCTGCACTAGCCGGTAACCCCTCCCCCCACTCTTTTTCACAGGGAAGATGGGACTATTGGCAGTGCTGGACGTTCTTACCAGAATGCCCTGTTGTAGCAAGCGCTCTATTACTGGGTAAACTCCTAACTCCACCTCTGGCTTCAGAGGGTACTGTGGGATTTTTGGAGCTATCCTACCATCTTTTACTTGTACAACTACCGGAGCTACGTTTGCCATTAATCCAGTGTCCTGTCCATCTTTAGTCCAAAGTGACTCTGGTATCTGGGATGTCATTTCCTCTACTTGGGATGGAGTCCTATTTGTCATAATGGTATGTGACATTAATTTTGACGGGGAGTCTAACATGTCTCGCACTTCCTGAGCGTGATTCTCAGGTATGTCCAAGAATACACCTTCAGGAGTACAATAAATGACGCACCCCATTTTGCACAACAAGTCTCTTCCCAGGAGATTAGTCGGTGTCGATGCAGCCAGCAAAAAGGAATGCTTGGTATGTAAAGGCCCTATTGTAATCTCGGCTGGTTTGCTAACAGGGTAATGCTGGACTACTCCTGTTACTCCCATGGCTGGAATTGTCCTACCAGTGGTTCTCATGCCCACTGTCGAATTTATCACTAATTTGGCCGCCCCCGTATCTACAAGAAAGTTTAATGATTTACCAGCTACATTAATTGCAACTTCGGGTTCACTTCCAAGGCTTGCAATCAATTTTACTGGCTGCAGATTACAGGTATGGCCACACCCCTATTGGGTATGGTGACCTCCCTGAATCCCGCTGGCAGCAACTACTTGTGATGGAGTTAATTGGGAGCTACCAGAGGCTTGCCAGTCTCTGTTCGGGGGATATCTTTTTGTTTCCCCTGCATGTGGCTCATAACTCCGTTTCTGCGGACCCTGATCCCAATGTCGTGTATCGTGTCGTTGTCTAGGGGGTTGATAAGATTTTTGTATATTTCTCGATCTACAGTCTCGTGCAAAGTGTCCCTGTTTGTGACAAGAATAACATGTTACCACATTTGACTTACCCACAGGGTTTGGTGATATTAACACAGGCTGTTTTGTGGTCAAGGCCTGTATACTTACTGCCATTAACTTATCACCTTGTTGTTCCCTGTGTCTGGTGATATTCCGGTCGTGATCAATAGCAGCCTCTCTCAAAGTAGCCACAGACAGACCTCGCCAACATGGTTGTGTGGTCTGTACCCTAGTCTTTAATGACTCTTTTAGACCATCCATCAGTACCGATACTGCTACTTCTCGATGGTTTATGTTTGTTTTAATGTCCTCTATGCCTGTGTATTTTGCCATCTCTAATAATGCTCTGTGAAAATACTCTGTAGCTGTTTCTGACTCCTTTTGTTTAATGGAGAATATCTTGTTCCATTTAACTACCGCTGGGAAATACTCTTTTAACTGTAAGCTTATTCTTTTTACATTGTCTTTGTTGTACACTTCTGTAAGAGGTACATCCTGATCTAATCCACAGTCAGCTAAAAATTGAGTTGCGTCAACATTGGAGGGTAAACATGCTCTTAGCAATATCTGCCAGTCTTTGTTGTTGGGCTCTAACGTGTTACCTAGGTCTCTGATGTATTTTTGGCTGGCAACTAAGTCTTTTCTAGGGTCAGGGAATTCAGACACTATGGTCTTTAATTCCATTCGGGAAAATGGGCTATACATGGCAATGTTCCTAACAGGAGTGACTCCTGAAGTGTCTGTTTTCCCATTTGGAACTACTATTACCTTAACAGGATTAACTCTAACAACCTCATTCTGTGTAGATTCTACAGGCTGTGGTGAAATAGTTTCAGCATAGTGTATGGTGCCGTACTTACCCGTTGATACGACCTCACCTATCCCTCCGCTAGGGGCCTTTGTTACTAATCTCGGGGGTGGAGCTGTGCCTACTGTGGTCTCTGCTATGGTGGCTGCTAGAGAGAGCGCTGAAATTGTTGCCGATTCGTCCTCTTGATCACACTCCTGAGGAAAGTTCAAAACAGGGTACAACTTGCACGGGTTAATACTTGCATTGGTTAATTGGTTAACATTATCTTTAACATTTACACAGTTGCTAAGTGTTTGTTTGTTACACCTTAGTGCGTCATTCTCCGCAACCAATTTCTCTCCTGATATGTATGGTGGCGGTGGGGCCGTGGCTACCAGTTTCCTGATCGAGCCAGATCCCGCCGCCTGAGCCAATCCTCTCTGTATGTCACCCTCCTGTTGCCACAACTGCAAATAATCATAATGCTTGATTCGTCTCTTTGCTGATTTAATGAGACATATCCTTCTCCTTAAATTCGTTAACACTTCTGAGCTGAAGCTACCTACTCTTGGGAATTTCTCCCCGTCATGTACTGTCATTCTCTCCCATTCATCACATAAAGCTTCTGTGTGACTTCCGTACTTTTCACACATTACGTACCTTGCCGACCCGACTGGTCGGTTTATGGAATCAACCCGAACCGAGGTTGATCGCCCCCTTCCTGAACAACTGGCCCCCATAATTTGCAGGTGTTACGGACCCTTACAAAAAACCAAGATATTCACGATAGGTTGACGGTAAGGTTTACCGAGCACCTTACTCACTCTGCCCACGCCGACCAATACGACCTGATCACACCGATATGGTGCTGGCGTACTCGACCCAGGGCACCTATTAACCTTTGTTTACTGGAACATGCGAGGGATATCCGCAGAACACTTACTCTTTCCAGTAAAGGTGAGGTTGTTGGATAATTCCTGAGTGACCAGCGAACTTCCCTTTGTAAAAATAAAAAATTACACAAATCACGTCAGAATGTACAAATAGCGTTTATGACCTTCGTACACAAATAGTACTGGTCAGGTTTACTAATGCACACAATTACGTGCGGTACAATCGTTCAGTACATAAGCAACTAATCTTATGTACGGAGCGACCAGCGGAATCGAAAATTGCGGCTGCGAATTCCTTCAGCAAGAGCTTGTATGGCCTATATGGGTGTTGCACCAACCCTTTTAGGTGTTGTGCCTGTGGACTGTATAGCGGACTTCCTTGTCTGCTGTACCTGAACCTGCTGGTCTGCTATGACCTCCTGGTCTGTTACAGTATGACCTCCTGGTCTGCTATACTCTAATGCTCAATTTTTTTATGTTTAACCAAGGATGCCTCCCTAGCCACCGTGCATGTCACTTACACGTATGTACCTCACGAGAACTCGATGATTTCTTTTGGTTCAACCTCAAAATTGTATAAATGTATGTAAAAACACTCACTCACCACATGTACACTTTTGTTTCTATTTCTATTTCTGCGCAGAAATTTCTCTTTAGACCAGATGTGTTACAAATTAGGAGAAGGATCTGTTAATTTAAATTTCGAATTTAAAATAGATTTGCGCTACTTATCGCCTGTTGCGTTATTTAAAAATCAACACTATCGTGTGACTTGAGTTACGTGGGCGTACCCAGACGCTCCGTTGCGTAATTTACGCTGCGTGCGACGGCCTTTGCGTACGCGAGTCTCCCTTTGTTAGAGACACGTGTACACCAGTCTTTGTCCACCGTAACACAACTAACACGTTTTATCAATGTAGATGATCCTTGATCATCTACCGCACACCACGCCAATCTCTCCTTTTACCTTTAGGTAGAGCTGTGTGTATTTCTATACCTTAACTATATTACCTTTACTCTTAAACTATGAAATAGCGGCAAATCTCTCTTAGCACGTTTATCAACTATAAAACTGGCAAACAGGAGAGTGATATACGAAAATACACAAATGAAAAAGGAATGCAGATATATATATGTTTTAAAAAGACACTATCGTTTTGTTCTTACCTCCGGTCCCGGATTCCTTCAGCACCCTTTACTAAGTGAAGCAGACGCTTATCCAAACAGCACTACGAGGAATATGACCTCCCGCCCTTTGCTGCTGGATAATGTCTGCTGAAATTACCTAGTGCAGATATGTGAAGGACGGGCGAGCCGCCAATTGATAAAGCTAGATATTTATCTTATATAAAACCCTTTGTGAGGTCTAAGAACACTGTACGCTATTCACGTATGGAGTACCGTAAGGGTACGCTCGTTGCGTAACAATCGCTTAGCCGTAGTCGAGACGCTCAAGCGTCACGTTCGCTCACGGCCAAGAGATCACAGGCAGGCACGCTATTGGCTGCCGTCTAACGTAATGATTCGCTATAGCGCAGCGGACGCTCGGGACCACGAAGAGATCACCAGCGGCGCTGACGCTCACAATGTTAAACCTTTATATCTAAACCATAAACAGTATATTATGCAGTAAAACCTTAGTGTAGAAATAGGGTGTAGATGCAACCTAGTGTAACCTTATTAACTCAAATGCTGTTCGAGCGTCACCGACGCTCTGAGAATACTAAACACTATAAGAAATACACAGATACCTGGGCTTAGGGTCCAACGCCTAATAAATATATATTATGAATGATATACTTGCAAAAGAATTAACACAATACAAGTCATACACTACAATATAACATAGACTACCTAACCAGATAACTACACAGGAAATACAATACAATACAATTACGTTTTAAGGGAAAAATAAGAGAGAAAGAGGAGAAGAGAGAGAGAGAGAAATGGCCCACAATAACAGTAAGAACAATATGGTTGCGGAGAAACACTTACGCACAAGGGGAAACGATCGCATGCGCCTCTGGACATCCAGCTCCCGATTTTCAGCAATGATAACCGTTGAAGAGTGAGAGCTGGATGTGATCGGCTTGTCTATTTATGCCCCACACACAATACAATTCAATGGTCCCTACAATCTCATTGTTCATTGGACACAGGAATTCCTCCTCGCATTATAACAAAAGGTCATAGGTTGATTCATACAGGTGGGCCGTTACTATTTCCAACAGCTCAGGTGGGAGGGAAACTGGGTTTCCCGCCGCATGGATAAGTAAGTGCAAATACAGTAAATGTTCATAAACTTCTTATGTCCATAACTATTCGCACGAGCGATTAATCCGCTTCAAACCAACACCGGAATATTGCTAATTAAATACTCTTCCGATGGGTACTAAACACCACTGTATTACTCCTGTCTGTCCCTTCGTATCAAACAAAGAGGGATTTCTCTGTTCATGAACATTCTACATTAACTAAACTTTCAGAATCTATCAAAGGGACCATGATCTACAAAATACATTATATAGTGAAAATATGTAACGATTGAGTCGCACGCTACGATCACATAAACTCTACCGTAAATACGCATACCGTGCGTCTGCGGGTGCCCGCGACTGTGAGTATGCGCACGTACGGGAGAGCGTACGCATGCGCAGCACGGACCTGTGTGAGGTGCAAATATGGTAGTGTGCATAGAGATATTTTTCTGACTTTGACAACACCCAATTTTATTTGGAGAACGAATAGCAAATCGGATTTTCTGTGACAAGCTGTTCTCTTTACATACACCTTCAAAGCCCTCACAACATCCAAAGACTTTGAAGTAGCAGAGGTGTCTGTAACAGCCGGAACCTCAATAGGTTAGTTGATGTGAAACGCGGACACCACCTAGGAAGAAATTGCTGACGAGTTCTGAGTTCAGCTCTGTCCTCATGGAAAATTAAGTAGGGACTTTTGTAAAACAATGCCCCTAGCTCCGACACACGTCTTGCTGAAGCCAAGGCCAACAGTGTGACGGTCTTCAACGTAAGGTACTTTACGTCAACCTCCTATAATGGTTAAAAACCAGTCTGATTGGAGGAACTGCAGCACCAAATTGAGATCCCAAGGTGCTGTGGGAGGCACAAAGGGAGGCTCGATGTGCAGAACACCTTTCAAGAACGTCTGGACCTCAGGGAGAGAAGCCAATTGTTTCTGAAAGTAAATAGACAAGGCCGAAATCTGGACTTTAATGGAGCCTAGGCATAGGCCCACATTCACTCTGAACTGCAGAAAAAGCAGGAGACAACCCAGATGAAATTCCACCACAGAATATTGTCTGCTCTCACAGTCATACTTCTTCCATATACGGTGGTAATGTTTAGACGCTACCCCCTTCCTGGATTGGATCATAGTCGGGATGACCTTGTCAGGAATCCCTCTCCTGGCTAGAATCAGCCGTTCAACTTCCATGTTGTTAAATGTAGCTGCGGTAAGTCTTGATAGACGAACGGGCCCTGTTGCAGAAGATCCTCGCGAAGAGGTAGAGGCCACGGACCTTTGATCAGTATCTCAAGAAGATCCCCGTACCAAGACCTTCGAGGCCACTCCAGATCAATGAGGATTGCTTGAACCTTTTGCCTTTTTATTCTCTTTTGAATTCTTGGGATCAGAGGAAGTGGAGAAAACACGTATACCAGCTGGTAGACCCACGAAGTGTCTACCACCACTGCTTGTGGGTCTCTCAAACTGGAACAATACCGCTTGAGCTTCTTGTTGAGTCAAGAGGCCATCATATCGATCTGTGGATATCCCCACCGACGTGTCAACCACCAGATCACCTCCGGGTGGAGGCCCCACTCCCCCGGGTGCAAGTCATGTCTGCTGAGGAAGTCTGCTTCCCAGTTGTCTACTCCTGGAGTGAAGACCGTCGACAACGCCACAGCATGTTTTTCCGCCCAGAGGAAATTTCTTGACACCTCTGACATTGCTGCTCTGCTTCTCGTTCTGCCCTGTCGGTTTATGTACATTACCGCCGTTACATTGTCCGACTGGACTTGAATGGCCTGATTCTGAAGTAGAGATGAGGCCTGTTGAAGGGCGTTGTAGATTGCCCTGAGTACCAAGATTTTTATTGGTAGGATGACTTCCCGACTTGACTATTTTCCTTGAAACTGCACCCCCTGGGTGAGTGCTCCCCAACCTCTGAGGCTTGCGTCTGTGGTTAGCAGAATCCTATTCTGAATCCCGAACATCCGACCCTCAACGAGGTGAGTAGTCTGTAGCCACCACAGAAGGGAGATCCTGGCTTTTGGTGACAGACGGATCCTTTGGTGCATGTGAAGATGCGATCCGGACCATTTGTCCAACAGATCCAGCTGGAAGGGCCTCGCATGAAACCTTCCGTTCTGAAGTGCCTCGTAAGAGGCCACCATTTTCCCCAGAAAGCAAAGGCACAGATGCACCGAGATCCGGGTTGGCTTCAGGACAGCCCGAACCATCGACTGGATTACCATAGCCTTCTCCATTTATCTCCTTCAAGATCAGCAAGAGGATACAGACAGTCGCGCGAAACGTAATAATTTATGGATTAAAAACATTCCTGAGATGGTAAAACCTGCCCAATTGGAAGACTTCATAGTCCGCTTTTTCAACATCTTCTACCTAACACTCCGTCTGATCTTTTTCTCCTGGATAGAGCCCATCGCTCGCTAAGACAAAAACCTCCACCGACATCCCCACCGAGAGATGTGGTCTTAAGGTGCCATTATTTCAAGACCAAAGAAAAAGTTCAGGCTGCGTCCCGCGACAAGGACTCTTGCTTATTTGAAACGTATAATTTGCTGGTATTTCAGGACTTATCTCCTCTTACTCTCAAAAGACGTGTTGACTTGAAAGAATACACCCAAATTCTTAGAGAGAATCAAATCCGCTACAGATGGGGTTATCCCTTCGACCTGATAGTACAACTAGATGGAAAGAGGCGGGTGGCGAGAACCAGGGATGAGGCCCACCAGCTTCTCCTGACCCTTAATCTCTATCCCCTGGCGAAGGACTCCCCTTCACCTCCACAAGCTGCATCAGGATTTCAGCGTCCCTCAGACACTCCGTTGCCGCAGAGAGCGCCTAGACGCCTTTGGTCGACAGTCCCGGCCAAAACCTCCTCTAGACGTAACCCTCCCTGAGCTTCTTATTGTAAATAGCTTATTGGATTATTGCTTATTATTGTTCAATATGATCATTTATATTTCAGTGGTTCTATGTTCACATGTGTTGAGCTTTCATTGTTGAGTTTACGATTCTAATAATCATATAATCTTGTTTTTTGCTTTCTGATGTCAAAGTTTACTGTGTTCCCCCAGGGACGCCCCACTTACTCTCTGTCACGGTCCGGGTACTGAGACATCGTTTTCTACCTGTCAGATGTCTCCTGAGGCTGGCTCAGCGAGCCAGGGCCGGGCTTTAACTATGGTTATGGTTACTGCCTACAGCGCTGGTATCAGCGGCCTCCTCAGTAAATGTACTCACGGTGGTGCGGTGCCCTCAGCCCCGTCGCGGCCGTCATTGCCGCGCCTGTGGTCATCTGCTGGATGCGCGTCCTCGGTGTGCACCGGCCGCCACTTCCATCTCTGTGGCCGCTGTGCGCGTCTGGGCCCGTGGAGTCCGGCTGCTGCGGCCTCCGCCGCCATTGTTGTTTGTACTCATGCTTCACAGTACTTAGTTCCCCTTCTGGTTCTGTTAATGGGTGCAGCCATCTTGGACTTTGACACATGATACCCATTCACCTATCCTCAGTGCTGCTGGAGCCATGTCATAATTGCCAGACCAATCCCTGCTATGCAGCAGGTATAAATATCCTGTTCCAGCTCCCAGAAGATTGTCAGTGCTTACATTGTCTATCCTGTGAATACAGTGTGCAGTTCACTGTGGAATTTTCCTGCAGTTCAGCCTGATTCCCTGGTGGTTTCCCCTTACGGTGTTGTTCCAGCTCTCCAGTGTTTAAGCCCTGTGGTGCAGCCTGTCATCTTGCTCCAGCACCCAGTGCTAACAAAAGGGTTATGCTCCGGCTTTCCAGTAGCCACTCTCCAGTTACCCTCTGTGTTCCTGCAAACCCCGGCTTCTTCTACAGTACTCCTGCAAACCCCAGATTCTTCTACAGTTCTCCTGTGAACCCCAGCTTCTTCTACAGTTCTCCTGCGAACCCCAGCTTCTTCTACAGTTCTCCTGTGAACCCCAGCTTCTTCTACAGTTCTCCTGCGAACCCCAGCTTCTTCTACAGTTCTCCTGCGAACCCCAGCTTCGCCTACAGTTCTTCTGCGAACCCCAGCTTTGCCTACAGTTTATCTACGAACCCCAGCTTCATTTATAATTTACCTGAGCACCCCAGTATTATTTACAGTTCACCTGCTATTCTCAGCTTCACGTTATACCTCACCTGGGTTCCCAAGTGTTGTGCTGAACTTTCACGCTCATTCCGGATTACTGGTCCTAACCAGCTGTATTATACTCACCTGTGACTTTTATTTGTTTCGTTGCACCTTATATGACTTTTTATTTAAAAAACATCCTCAAAGATAACGCCAGTTGTCGTGGTCACGCCTTCGGGCACTTACTGCTACTGTCTAACGCATGTCTAGGAGTCCACTCACTCCTCCTAAATTCCGGTACCTGTCAGCCCCTTTAACTGAGGCTTCCAGTTAGCTTCAGCCCTCAGTTGTGACACTCTCCTTACTGTCTGACGGTGGTAATTGCCACGCCCTCTATTCGACCATTATGGTCGGTTTTGAGCATAAGGAGGTTCCTTCCTCCTTAATTGCCCCATATGGGTGCTCAAACGTGTGGACCCGTACCATTAGTACATTGGATCTTTGGCCTAGATTACTTTTTTCTTTTGTGTTGTTATAAGTTTTATTGTTCTTCTTTTTCTTGCTTTTTCTCACTGCCTTTTCCTTTTTTCTTTCTTGCTACTTTTTTCTCCCTTTGTCTACAGGGGAGGGGTCCAATGTGTGACTTTAGAGGTAACATAAGCATGCTCTTGTATATACTAATATGTCGATTAATATCATAACCTATAACGTGAAGGGACTATATAGTCCTCAAAAACGGACTAAATTATTTCTTTTCCTGAAACAAGTTAAGGGAAATCTGGTATTCCTACTGGAGACACATTTTAGAGGCACTTCGCATCCCGAATTACGTTCTAAAAGTTATCCGATAGTTATACATGCATGTGACCATAATCATAAAAAACGTGTAGTTGCTATAATGATCCCAGCTCATTTACACTTGGAGTCAGATATAATTGTTAAATATAAAAGGCGTAGATTCCTTATAATAGTGGGCAAACTTAATAATGTTCCCATTACTCTGATTAATGTGTATGCCCCGAATGTTAATCAAGCCTCTTTTTTCACCTCTTTGGATTCTAAAATTGCCCAGTATGGGAAAGGTGATACCTTGATGGCAGGAGGTTTTAATACAATTCTTCACCATAGACTAGATCGCTCCCATTCCCTTCCCTCTTCTGAGTCTCAAGCTAGTTGCCAAAACTCTAAAGCTCTATTGTCCTTACTCAAAAACCATTTGTTGTTTGATTCCTGGAGAGTTCTCGATCCCTTAGCTAAAGATTATACTTTTTTTTCCCCTGTGCACAACCTTTATACGAGAAATGACATAATCATGGTTGGCAGAGATTTATCCTCTAAAATCCAAAAGAGTCTTATACACCCAATAACTTGGTCCGACCACGTCCCTGTGTCTTTACTACTTTCTGGTATATCTTGCATTTCTTCTCCCCCATCTTGGTCTCTCAATGACTCTCTTCTCCAATGTAGTGATGTTTTACCTCAGATTACCCAAATACTAACTGATTATTTTACTATTAATCAGACCCCTGGTATATCTGATATGACCTTATGGGAGGCACATAAAGCGGTCCTTCGGGGTCATTTTATTCAGTTTGCTGCTAGACTTACTAAACAACGCTCCCAAAAGATCAAAGAATTAACCGACCAACTTCATCGTTTGGAAGAAGAACATAGGTTGTCTTTAAGCCAACCTGATCTAGATCGGTTGCTTAAAGTTAGAGGTGAACTTAGTCTGTTATTGTCGCATAATACAGAACAACCGCCCTCATTCCGAGTTGATCACTCGCTAGCTGCTTTTAGCAGCATTGCACACGCTAGGCCGCCGCCCTCTGGGAGTGTATCTTAGCAGAATAGTGAACAAAAGAGTAGCAGAACTGCTACTAAAAATTTTCATGCAGTTTCTAAGTAGCTCCAGACCTACTCCTAGATTGCGATCACCTCAGTCCGTTTAGTTCCTGGTTTGACGTCAGAAACACGCCCTGTGTTTGGCCAGCCACTCCCCCATTTCTCTATCCACTCCTGCGTTTTTCCCTGGCACGCCTGCGTTTTTTTGCACACTCCCGGAAAACGCTCAGTTACCTCCCAGAAACGCCCCTTTCCTGTCAATCACTCACCGATCAGCAGTGCGACTGAAAAGCGTTGCACGAACACCATCAAATCTACAAAGTTTAGTGTTAAATAACTTAGCGTATACGCGCTGCGTACCATGTGCATGCGCATTTTCCATCTAATCGCTGCATTGCGAAAAACGTCAACGAGCGAACAACTCGGAATGACCACCAATGCCTTAGACGCCTTAATCAAATATATTATGAAAAAGGGGATAAAGCGGATAAAATCCTTGCCAGGAAATTACGAGCTCAGATATCCTCTAAAAATATCTTATCGATTCGTACCAAACAAGGGGTACTGACCCATGATCCTGACAAAATTCTTAAAGAATTTGAGGAATTTTATGAATCATTATATAATGCTGATGTTAAGCCTCATCTTCTCTGAAATTCTGTGACGGAATTGAATCATTTCTAGATAAGTGCAATTAACCTAAATTAAGCCAATCTATGGTTTCTCAATTGGGCTCAGAGATAACAATTGAAGAGCTTGAGAATCCCCTTAAGATTCAGAAATCAGGCAAAGCCCCTGGGCCAGATGGTATATCCATTATGTATTTTAAGAAATTTAAGGGGATCTTATTGCCTCACCTATGCAGACTCTTTAATGGTTTTCTTAAGGGCGAACCTTTATCCCCCCGCACGTTAGAGGTTTGAATTGTCCTGATCCATAAAGCCAGGAAGGATCCCAATTCATGTTCCAGCTATCGCCCGTTTTCCTTGTTAAATAATTATATTAAACTTTTTGCCAAAATCTTAGCTCTACGATTAAATTCAGTTCTCCCACAACTGATACATGTTGACCAGGTGGGCTTCATCCCAGGCCGACAAGCTAGAAATAATACCCGGAGAACTATTAATCTGGTTCATATGATTAATAAAGCTAAAATACCTTCTATTCTTCTCTCGCTTGATGCAGAGAAGGCTTTTGATAAAATCTTATGGCCATTCATGTTTGCCACCCTGCGTAGGTTCGGCCTGGGAGGAAGCCTACTAAAGGGCATCCACGCTCTATAGTCTAACCCTTCGGTTAAGAATATTAAGAGTTCGGATAAATGGTAAAGATTCTCACCTATTCCAGATTAGTAATGGTACCCGGCAAGGGTGCCCCGTCACCACTAATATTTGCCATGACAATCGAGCCTCTGGCGTGCATGCTGAGGGCCAACGCTGATATAAAAGGTATTGTAGTTGGAGATGTGGAGTTCAAGCTATCGTTATTTGCTGACAATGTTTTGTTAACCCTTTCCTCCCCTCATACCTCTGTCACTAATTTGTTTCAAACTCTGTCATCTTATTCTTTTTATTCAGGTTATCAAATTAATAATACTAAATCGGAAGCTCTTCCTCTGCATCTTAGTGAGGAAACTAGATCTCTCTTAGCTGCTAATTTTAATTTCTCCTGGCGCTCCAAGAAAATAAAATATTTGGGCATTTTTATAATGCATTCCTATGGATCTCTATATTCTGAAAACTTTCCGACTCTTTTTAGTAGTATTGAATCCGATCTACGAGCTTGGGACAAGCAAATATTGACATGGTTTGGACGTATTGTCTCAGTAAAAATTTATATTTTGCCCAGGCTTTTATATTTGATTCAAACGATTCCGGTGTGCATTCCTGCGGAGACTCTGAGCCGAATGCAGAAACTTATATTGAGATTTATTTGGTCTAATAAACCCCCTAGAATTAAGACCTCTATCTTGGTTAGAAGTCCAGTCGATGGAGGCAGAGGCCTACCTGACATACGAAAATACTACCATGCAACTCACTTAAGCCAAGCACTCACTTGGTTTTCTCAATCGCCTCATTTACCTTGGATACAAATTGAACTCTCGCTGGCTAAAACCTTCACTTTGTTATCCCTTTTATCGCCAATCAAACCTACTCAGAAGGTGCAGACTTGTGGTCCTACTACAAAATGTACTTGTTCTTTGTGGTCTTTCTGCATTCGGCACTATAAGCTCTCCACATTCCCGTCAAGATTTTCCCCCTGACTCCTCCCTACACTCACACTCATGGTTTAACCAGAATCCACGGCCTACATTTGCTTTTTATTTTATCGAAGGTAACTCCTGGCATTCCTTAGATATTCTTAGTGACAAGTATGGAATCCCTAGTCCTATATTTTATGAATACTTGCAACTTCACTCCTTTTTAAATTCTTTACCGAAAACCATGATCTTCCGCCAACTTACTTCCTTTAAAAGACTATGTGTATATTCCCCTATGCGGCAAGGTATTATCTCCATACTTTATGGTTTACTCCGCTCTTTAAAATCAGTTGATATTCTCCCTCATGAGAGCAAATGGGAACAAGATTTAGGCCCTCCACCTGAGGACTCATGGGAAATCATTAGACAAAATGTTGCTCAGTCTTCTATTTCTTCTCTTATTAAAGAGAATTCTTACAAAGTCTACACCAGATGGTATTTAGCTCCAACGAAATTAATGAAGATTTTCCCTGGGTCCTCCCCATTATGCTGGAGAGATTGTGGTCAAATTGGAGACCTTAAGCACATTTGGTGGTCTTGCCCCAAAATCCGTCCTTTTTGGGAACAAATTTAAACCCTTATTGGGTCGGTTCTTTCTTCCCAGGTGGTCTTAGGTCCTTGGACGGCATTGTTAGGTCTCCCATTATCCGATTTAAGTAACACTGCTAATAAACTTGTTCTCCAAATTTTACATGATGCCAGATGTGTGATAGCTAAATGTTGGGGGAAAAAAATTCTCCACCCATTAGTATGGTTTTATCTAAAATTTGGTATATTTCTACGATGGAGAAAATTACCTCCTCCTTACATGATAGGTCAGACAAATTTTACAAAATTTGGGAACCATGGTTCTCTTATTCTAAAACCTCTATTTCACGTACTTGATATATTTTTTGTTTGGACTTGCATTCACTATGTTCTTATGTAATTGTATTTTTATCTTATTTTGTTTGTGTACAAATGATGTACATTTTTCACATCCTCAGCCTACGAGTTCATTTATCTCCTATTCCTCCTCCTCCTTCTTCTTCTTCTTCCTCTTTCTTCTTCTTCTTCCTCTTCCTCTTCCTTCTTCTTCATTTTTCTTTCTGTATGGGTTTTTTGTTGGTATATCTTACAGTTTCTGTTGAATTATATTTCTAAAAAAATTTTTTATGTCAATCTCTCTTTAGTTGATGTACTTCTTTCTTTGTGCCGAGTGATACTTGGAGCTTTATTTCGAACTATTCTGTAACATCAATGTTTTTATGTCTGCATTGGTTTGTATGACATTTCTCTCATAAAAATGAACCTTTTAAAAAAAAAGCAGACAGTATTTACCCTGCACAGAAACAATATAACGCACCCAAATCGAACTCTCTCTGCAAATGTTATACAGTATCTGCACCCTCCCTGCAGTGCACATAGTTTTGCCCATTAGCTAACAAATTTGCTGCTGCGATCAGGTCTGAATTAGGCCAACTGTTCCAGCAGTTTTAGTGACATCGTAAAGCCAATCTGATGCAATCACCATCATTGTGTAGCTTACACCAGGGTTACAGTACCTCTAATGCTGGGTACACACCACACGATATGTGTACCTATTGACATTGCGTGCGACGGGACCGGCAGCAGCCTAGTTGCATTCAGCACCATGGCGCTCGCTAGCGATGTATTCGGTTGTGCATACATGCAGGACCCGACAGAGGATGCTGCTGCTGACGCGCGTGAGCGTGCATCATCAGCGACATAGCAGGTACATAGATGTACCCAATATGTCAGTCTTGTCTGCTGGATCGGACAACATATTGTCTAGTGTGTACCCAGCTTAAGTCAGTCCCTTACAGTGGACTTTTCAATGTTCCTTTTAGTTGCAATTAGACACCCTTACTATATTCTGAGCATGTCTGCATGTTCTTTCCCACTTTTGTATGTCCAGTCTAGCTCCGATCTTGGCCCTCTAGTCATATGCAGTCACTTCTCTGTACAGCTGAAAAAAGATGCACATGGCGGAAAAAAAAGTCACGTGCACTAACGAAGTTGGCATCCTGATGGCAAAAAAAAAACAGCAAATCACATTTACATCTGACTCTAAATAAGGCCCAGTATTGTGAAGCCCAAACATTGTCGTTTTTGTAAAAATTTACAGTAAGATGTATCAAGCCTTATGCTGGGTACACACACTTATCAATGTGTATACCCAGTGACGGCACGAAGCAATGGCACAATACATTGCGCCATCTGTACACACTGTATGATTCAGTGGATGATGGGGCCATGTACTATTTTATTCAGTAGCAAGGCGTCGTTCTTTGTATCGTCCCATCTGCTGTGCAGCACAGCAGATGGGACGATGCGATGAACGACCGCAGAGCATGCACAATAGGGCACACGCACCACACAATCTGCACGATATATTGTTTGATCCGCGTTGGAATAATATCGTAAGGTGGATCGCTTAGTGTATACCCAGCACTAGAGAGGGACAAAGTAGAGAAGTTGCCCAAAGCAACCAATCACCTTCTGTCATTTCAAACACTGTGCTAGATAAATGACAGCAGCTACTTGGCTGCTGTGGCCAACTTCTCTATTTTATCTCTCTCCCAGGTTTAGTACATCTCCCCCTAAAGGCCAGAACACACGTTCAGAAATGTCTGCTGAGCGATCTGTCAGTGACCGCTCAGCACACATCTCTCCCCCCGCTTAGCGCGATGTGTGCTGATCGAGGAGGGGGGACGCTCATTTCACCCAGTGAGTGAAATGAGCGATGTGCTAGATTGTGCCTGCATGCTGGCCAATCTAGCACCGGGGATAGCGACGTGGGAGGACACGCATTGCTATCGCTGTGGGGCATACACATGAGAGATCCGTTCTTAAAATATAAGCAATCTAGTCAGATTGCTTAGATTTTAAGAACAGATCTCTCCGTGTGTACCCTCATTTAGTCTGTTCCATCAGTTACACCGTACTTGTAGTGATATGAAATAAATGAGATTAAAAATTAAAATGGCAGTGGTTTGGCAGCTTAAAAATGGCAGCTGTTCTCTGACAATTTGAGTATTAACCGTCCAAACCATTGGACAATAAATGTAGCAGTTTGGATAACACTATTGCTGGCGATGCACGGCAATATGCAGATACATGTATCACAAGCATGAGATATAAGTAATCAGCTTTGATAAAGTTATCCATAGACATTTTAGCACTAGTATCCTGTTACACAGAACAATAGATTGTGCAGACAACACAAATAGGAGATAGATATATGGGTCCGGATGTAATGGAGTGCGAGATGGCCGGATGGAGTGCGAGGCGGCTGGAGCTCCGAGATTCTGGCCGAACTAGTACATATTTTTAAACCAGCAAACATTTAAAGCCAACCTGGTTTTGCCTTGTGTATGTTTGCTGCTTTCAAAAAAACGTACAAGTTCGTCCGGAATCACGGAGCTCCGGCCGTCTCACACTCAGTCTACATCCGGCCAAAGGTTTGTATTACTATACGTTACCTCAAAAAAGTGGTATGTGGTAATGACTGGTGACCAGCTTGTCTGTTTATCACTCAGAGGCATCTGAAAGATACAGTTCTACACCTCCCTCTCCTAATTACAGGCAATTATAGTCTTTATAAATACTCGCTCCACCCTATACCTGACAGCCTGGAAATACACCTTGAGTTTCAGCGGTATTACGCGTCTACTTTGCATTAATATCATGCTTTCTTGCTTTTGAAAACTCCACAAACCTAATTCAAATGTGATAGCTCAGACAAACTATTGTGAATTACTATTGTCACAATTTATTTAAAATAAAAAAAGAGAATCTAAGCTGTTATTACTCAGAGAACACACTCAGCCCACATATTCATTTGTGCTACAGCAAAGAACGAGGCAGAAATCCCTAATACAATTTTTCAATTAAATAATCTGCGGGTGAGTGCAGTCAAAGAATTTAAAATCAGCAGCTAGGCCATGCAGAAACATTCAACATAGGAAATGATTCCCCCTGGTGGCCATTGGTGTTTCAGAATGTACTGTAGTGTTAAGAAGAACTCCCATTACTGGCAGAGTCCAGGCTTTTACGCAACAAGAACAAGCTGTAATGTATTTATTATCTGTGACATTGTCAGGTCAATTGCCTGCAAAATTGACTGGACATTCTTTTTTTTTTTTTTTCTAAAAAAAGCCAAGACCAATGTAATATTGTAAATATAATAACAAAAAGTATTAATTATAATTGGCTACATTTGAAAAAGCATTGGGAAAGCAATACCTATACATGCAGTACTGAAGAGTGCAGTTACAGTACGGCACATATAAAATATATATCTTTCTTTTCCAAGATATACTGTTTAACTGTTCAATAAATAGATAAGAAGCAAATGTGATAGGAGTATGTGCTTTAAATTAAGTATTTTAGGTTTGCAAATCATGCACTGTTGTTCCAGTAAGAAACAAATCTGCATTGGTCACAGAAAGAGCCTGCACAAATGGTCAGTAAGTCTGTTCTTAGCCCATGAACCCACTAACGCAAGATATTTTACCATAGATGTGACTGTGCATTAAAAATATTGTGCACTGTATTATTTTCTAGCATATTAATCATTCAAGGCTGACGCGGAGTCTGTGAGACCCAGCCATTCTGATTGTTGTTCTATCTGTCTGAATTTCAGAGACGGAGCGATAAACTTTTTAGTATCTTCGTATCGTGTTGTTTACTGTCCGTTGACAGATAAAGCATAACGATATTCTAGTTGTGACTGCTTCAACAGCCCTTCCTTTGTCTGCCAGGTCTGAGAGACCCAGCGTCAGTGCTGAAGTAACTCTTTTCAGTGCCTGTAGTCACTGCTGCATGGAAATTTGCCACGCCAGGAAATCGAGGAAGGTGCAGCAAATGCATCAACAAGGATAGAAAAACACAATATTACTGTGAAAAATGTAATAATTTTCTTTGTATGGTACATGCAAATGTATGTGTGAGGAATGATTAAAAAAATACTGGACAGGAAATGTAATTGACTGTTTCCTAAAACAACACAGAAATCCAAATGGGTTTCACAGAAATGGGCTGGCCAAGAGTCCAACATACAAAGAGACATAGGCATGCCTGGAGGCCAGGCCCCCATAACTTATGTCATGAACACATCCACGGCCATGCACGCATGCACTTTACTTTGCCAGGGCCATCTCCCAGCCCCAGTCGGTGCCTGCCTACCAGTATATTGTTTGACTGTGGGAGAATATGCAAACTCCACACAGTCAGGGCTGGCCCAAGCCTATTTTTTTTTGTAAGCGAAAATATATTTTGGTGCCCCTTAGAGAAATATATAGGGCCGTGGGTTCATGGGAAGAGGCGTGGTCACAAAATAGTACCATTTGACATTACACCGCACAGTAGCATCGGTCAGCTTACACGTTACACTACAGTAGAGCTTCTTTTACACATAATACCATGGTATAGCCCCTTATACACATTACACGTTGCCCACCCTAGAACTGCCACTGATTGGATAAACTAGAATTACTTGTAAATGGAATAACTATTGGGGGTGGAGAGAGAGGGGAGATGAGAGAGGGGAGATGGAGAAGGGGGAGATAGAGAGAAAGGGGGGAAAGAGAGAGGGGTGAGAGAGAGGGACCTTCTCTGACATGGTGGCTCTGACTTCTGGACAAGGTCCCTGTGTCCCTACACCAATTCCCTGACCCTATATCCCTGTACCAGCTCCCTGCCCCTCCTGCAGCTCTCTGCATTTGTGTCCCACAGAAGGTCATCTCCCTATGTTCCCTTCCCCCAGACCCTTCTAACCTCTTCTTGTGTGAGCCACAGGAGGGGAGTGCCGGGCGGAGGAGGACCGTCAACATGGAGCCGCTGGGATCTGGCGGGCGGCTGTGGCGCTGTATAGTGAGTAACAGTGACTCACTGCCAGCAGCTGTGCCCTCCACTGTCCGTCGCTCTACGTAGCTGCGTATTCATCAGGTCGGCGCTGCATACTTAGGGCACTGCTAGGAATTGAACTCAAGGCCTCAGTGCTGTGAAGCAAATGCTGTACTGCTAACCTTTGCCTAAAATTAAAAATAGAAGGTAAAATTAAAATGGTCAAAGATAAAAATCAACCAAGCAGATGTAAAATAAATATTTTGTGATATTGCATGCATTTTGTACAGCCCTGTGAACTCTGGATTAGCTTGTATTTGTAAAATTTTAAAAATACAGTGGAAGAGCCAGCAAAACATTTAAGCTGGTAAGTGTCCAACTTTGTTAATTTATAATATTGGCAGGTAAAGACTGGAAGAGGTTAAGCAATGACAACATGGAAAAACAGCTCGGGATTAGTGACACTTAGTTCCCATCTTTGATATAGTTACATGATCCGGAGTGCTTAGGGCAAGAAAGCCCTTTATTAGTGTCCCTCTCAGCATGAAAGACTCATTTTATTATAGAAAAAACCCATCATCTACAGCGTATAAAAGACAAACATTGCAAATAATTGCTTAAAATGAGAAATGTAAACATGAAGATAAAAAACTAAACAATAATTTCATGGCCTGCAATGAGCATTTAACTGCATCATAAAAGGCCATTTAGAGGGCAACCTGATACATCTTAGAAATATAGCATAAGGCAGAGTTTCTTAAACTCCATCATTACAGTCCAGATTGTAAGGACACCCATGCTTGAATCAAGATGGTTATATCAAATTGACTGGGGTACTTATTATGCCATCTGTGCTCAAGCAAGGACATCTTTAAAACCCAGACTGTAATGACGGAGTTTTGGAAACTATAGCATAGCGTAAAAAAAGGCAGTGTTGCTGAATTATTACAACAAATTTCACTCTCAATATTTGAGACTACATTGCTGTTTAAGGAGGTTATTCAGTAAGAAATGCAAACTCTGCTTTTTAGCAGAATGTGCAATCTTTTGAATCGCATGCTGAGGCTGCCCATCGCAGGCCAAGGCCGCCCAGCATGCAGCCCACCCATTGCGATCATGCTGAAATTGCGATCGCGCCACAATTATAGCGTGATCGCTGAAATTGTGGATGCCTCCTGTCGGCACAGCCTGGCTACAACGGCAGGAGACCCGCCACCATTGTTTAGTTCGGAGCAGCTGCGTGTGATGACATGCAGCCGCTCCAAAAACGACAACACGCCCCGCATTTGTACGGCTACTCTACCGTTGGTTAAGCGTCACCCCCATAATGCTCTGTTTCCGCCTAGAAAACGGAGCATTGTCGCCACGCAAACGCCTCTGCCTGTCAATCAGGCAGAGGCGTTCGCAATTAATGCAGATCACCCGCATTAAATGCAGGTGTAGGATGGAACCTGCGCATGCGGGGGTCATTTGCAAAAAATACCAGTTGGGCACAAGGTTTTGCCAGCAAAAAAAAACCTCATGGACGTATCGGCCAATTTTGGATTCACGCAGTATCCAATTAAAAACATGCACCCATGGTTTTCTGCTTTGAAAACCCTGCGGCGCAAGGAAAAAATAAATGTCTGATACCGACCAGTCCGTTCATCCCCCCCCCCCCTTCTTTCCACTGCGGAGGTGGCTGCAGGGAAGGGAGGTACCTGCTGGTATATGTAGTTCTTCCTGCTGCTGCATCCGGATACACACAAGGGATGGGGACGGACGGACACACACACGCACACACACAAACACCTGACAGGCATCTCACACACACTCACATATACTCACACACACTCACATATACTTACACACATACTGCTGCGGAAGAACCGGACCCCACAGTCTGGAGAAAAAAGATATAATGGACTAATTAAGCTAATTGGCAACATTTGCTTAATTAGTTATGAAAGGGGGGGGGGGGGGGATGGCGAGTGCCAGAGTAATTCCCAATGAGTTTTCCTAAAAATAACGACTTTAGGGGAAATATCTGACTAGCTCTGGGGGTGCGTGAATCACCTGCGGCTCATTTTCTCTCCTTCAGTTGAATAGGGAAAACCCAGCAGCTGCAGGAAAAAAAAATTTTTTTTAATGAGCGTGCAATTTAATCATGTTTTCCATATCTCCTTGTTGGAACACAACTGTTCTCAATACTGACTGATACATTTTAAAAGATTCACAGGTGATTCTGTGAGAAGACCTAAAAAATAATAATACACTGTTAGTATGTGTCGAGGACTGGATGAGAAGCACTGGTTTAGGGCCTAATTTAGTAAGGATAGCAAATTCTGCTGATTAGCAGAAATTGCTATCCTTTGCATCGCATGCTGGGGGCCGCCAGACTTAATCCCACAACGCCGGATTAAGTCTATGGGGGGCCCGGGGTACTCAGACAATGGGGCCCCTAATAAAGAGGCTGGCAGATTATATATATATATATATATATATATATATATATATATATATACACAGTGGTCAAAGTGGGAATTTTAAAGTGAGGGCATGGAAAATTTAAAGGGGTATAGTGTCCAATCCAGGGTGTACTGTTGTGCACATCAAAGGTGTGCATGCCGAAAAAGTGGCATGTACTTAAGAAGCACTGGATGAGATGGAGGACACATGGAAGGACTGAGGGGGAAGGGGCATTGGGTGAGAAGGGGGATGCAGGGTGGGAGGAAGGCATAATGGGGAGAGTGACAGAGGAAGGGAGGGATGCAGGGTGGGAGAGGGACATAATGGGGAGTGCAGGGTGGAAGAGGGCCACCAAGTGAGAGGGGGGATGCAGGGTGTGAATAGGACATATCGGGGAGAGGGAAAGAGGAAGAGGGTAGAGACAGGATTGGAGAGGGGCACTAGGTGAGTGGGGGTGTGCAGGGTGGGAGAGGATGCAGGGTGATAGAGGGGTGTGCAGGGTGAGGGAGGATGCAGGGTGAGAGGGGGTGTGCAGGATGGGAGAGGACGCAGGGTAAGAGGGGGTTGTGCAGGGTGGCAGAGGACGCAGGGTGAGAGGGGGTTGTGCAGGGTGGGAGAGGACGCAGGGTGAAAGGGGGGTGTGCAGGGTGAGAGAGGATGCAGGGTGAGAGGGGGGGGTGCAGGTTGGGAGAAGACGCAGGGTGAGAGCGGGTGGTGCAGGGTGTGAGAGGACGCAGGGTGGGAGGGGATGTGCAGAGTGGGAGAGGACACAGGGTGAGAGGGGGTTGTGCAGGGTGAGAGAGGACACAGGGTGATAGAGGTGTGTGCAAGGTGAGAGAGGATGTAGGGTGAAAGGGGGATGTGCAGGGTGAGGGGGGGGTGCAGATTGGGAGAAGACGCAGGGTGAGAGGGGCGTGTGCAGGGTGGGAGAGGGGGGTGTGCAGGGTGGGAGAGGACGCAGGGTGATAGAGGAGTGTTCAGGGGGAGAAAGGACGCAGGGTGAGAGGGGGGTGTGCAGGTTGGGAGAAAATGCAGGGTGAGAGGGGGGGTGCATGTTGGGAGAATACGCAGGGTGAGAGGGGGGTGTGCAGGGTGAGAAAGCACGCAGGGTGTTGAGCAGGGTGAGAGGGGTGTGTGCAGGGTGAGAGAGGATGCAGGGTGAAAGGGGGTTGTGCAGGGTGAGAGGGGGGTGTGCAGGGTGAGAGAGGACGCAGGGTGAGAGGGGGTTGTGCAGGGTGGGAGAGGAACATATACTGTATGATGATTTTGATTTAATATTAAAGCCTACCAGTAGGTGCAGTGCGTTGCTCCAGCGGCGGCAGGAGCACCCCACGTGGGAGCCCGGCAGCAGCAGGGACAAGATCCGGGCGTATCGCACGTGAGCGCCCGGCAGGGCTACAGCAGGACAGGAGCAGCATCTATAAGTGCAGCTGGCTGGTCACTCCTCCGCCTCCTGCTGCGTTCAGCTGTCCTGTCTTCTATGCAAGTTTGCCTGCCAATGCCGCGGGAATCTGGGAGCACTGCAGATCGGATCGGTAAAGATTCGACCTGTGGCAGATGGCAGTGGGCCCTTTTAGAAAGGGGGGCCCAGGGTACTTACCCCAGGCACACACACCCTCCCCCCTTAATCCGGCACTAGCAGCCCAGCATGCTGACCGGAGCCTCCCCCACTTCAACTAGCAGAAATTTCGAAGCGTTCGCAATTTCTGCTTACCGTGGAAGCCACAGGAGACTCGCAGCCATCTTCCTGATCGCGTTGGCTGCTTGTGATGTCATGCCGTAATTAAGCCCCTGACACCCCCCGTTTGGCCGCCTCCATCCCCCGTTCGGCCACTTCCACCCCGTAACGCTCCATCTCCTCCCTGGAAACTGAGCGTTGCCCGCTCCACCCCATCCCACCTTGCGACCGCCTCTGCCTGATTGACAGGCAGAGGCGATCGCATTTTCTGAGGCCCCCCCACCCGCATAAAATGCAAAAGCATGCGCAGCACGGGCGCTGCGCATGCGCCCGCATCTTTTTCTCAGAAATTGCGGTTAGATCGCTTATTGCGATTCAACCTGAATTAGGCCCTTAGTACATTAAGATTGATATTCAGAGATGGACACAAAAGGGGCGAAAAATCGTAAATGGGTAATTTTCAGTGGCCACAGTGCACTTACGAGACCTATCATAATGCGATCGCATCCCGGAAGGATTATTTATTTAGTTATTAACAGTTTCTGAAATAGCGCAGCACATTTCGTTGGACTTTACAATTGGAAGGATGCGATCCTATTATGATTAACAGGTGGCGGGCATTCGGGGGTGGCAACGCGGCATTGGGCGGGAGTGCAGCAGAATCCACAGCTATGTCATGGCCATTTTCAGGGGGTCTGAGGATGTCACCTGCGTTTCCTGCAATTGGAAACATGGCGGTGGTGCACCTGCATATGCAACCTGGCTGCGTATGAAGGGGGTCATCTTCTATTTTGATTCCTGCAATGCGATCGCAATTGAATTGAGACTGCATCGCGGGGAGCACCATATATGCTGGGCGGCCTTGACCTGTGCTGGGCAGACCCCAGAATGCAATTTGATCCTTAGCAGTTTTTGCTAATTTAGCAAAAACTGCTAAGGACTCTGAATAACCCCCTTAGTGGCCTATTTATCGAAGTTCTTTTTTTTTTCTTTAAAAAAATAATGTAGAAACTGCAGTTACAGTACTTCATCTTATGTATTTCTGTGAAATCTTCTGCAGAAGGCTAATCAGCATTGCAGATCGCAGTCCCCATTATTTTCAATGCGGACTACGATCTTTTTCTTATTTACAAAACTCTAAGAAGTGGGACTGTTCCACCAAAAGCAGGATGGTTGGGAGGTATACTGTCAGTGTCCCAGGTATGTGTTCCCCCTATATGCTCCGCTTTATAAATTACACAGTACAGGGTTGGACTGGCCCACAGGAGTACAGGGGAACCCCCCGGTGGGCCCCACTGCCTGGCCCCCCTCCTCCTCTTATAGGGATCAGGTTCCAGATTGTGCACTTGAATTGTACATTATACATGTTACCTTATACAGCACAGGATTATGGTGTATTATTTTCTAAAGTGCATTGCTGTTATTAATCTCGTACATTATCATGCATGCACTATCACTATTTACTATACTAACTTTACTATACTATAGTATTTACTCTCTAATAGTTAGCCAAATGTCTGTGGCAGATGGCCACACCCCCTATGGAGACTTACCACACGCCTAAATACGGCCCTCTATTACTGCTTTCCTCTGGTGGGCCCTTCGTGCCCCAGTCCGAAACTGACACAGTATTACAGCGCCATCCATTCCCACGAGCTCCGGAGTACTCGCCTCCTTTGGCTGGCTCCTCTTGAATCCTTCCGGCTCTATGTTCTGCATGCACAGTGCCTACAGCACACAGTGGCTCCTGAGTCCCCTCATCAGCATCACAAATGTGATTTGTCACATGACTCTAATGAGAGGAATTAGGTGCTGCTCTACCCATGGCAACCAATCAGCATTGACGTAACATTTATAATTTGCATACTATAAAAGTATACAGTGCAGCTGATTGGTTGCCATGGGCAACTTCTCCATTGGCTCACTTCTTCACTTTTATCACTGCTTAGTACATGTCCCCAACAGTGCCGTGTCACAGCAGCCCCGTCCAGGTACAGGTGTCACTGGGCATCTATTCTCAGCAACTGCAGGTTCAGACCGACCTTGAGGCAGATGTATTAAGCCTGGAGAAGTGATAAAGCGTTGATAAGAGCAAGGTGATAACGCACCAGCCAATCAGCTCCGATATGTAAATTGACAGTTATGAACTGATTGGCTGGTAAGTTATCACCTAGCACTTATCAATGCTTTATCACTTCTTTATGCATTCTCCCGGCTTAAAACATCTGCCACCCTGTTACTTTCTTGCTCCAAGGTGGAGATGGTTTGGCTGGCATTTATTTCCCGGGCAGGTTTCCATCCCAATCCGCTGCTGCTCCTTTGTTACCATATAATTTTTGATTGTTTTATTTCTTTATTTTCTTTTTGTAAGCAGTGTCAAGAAGTTACATTAGAAAATATCAATTGTTGTCAGATACTTGTAATGGGATTTATTTCTTTTTAACTATGGTACTTATAAAGAGGTGTGCAGGTTATTATATATAAAAAACAGATTGGGGTGCCTCTGAACAATCACTTCCAGTAATTTGTCTGTCTCCTTACTGTACCTATGATTGGGGGGCTTGCCTACAAAATCAGGAAACATTCTTATAACCTGTTCTACATTCAGTAAGATAAAAGTATAGTGGAGGCTCTAGTAACTTATCTGGAAGAAGTTCCTGCTGCTGTCCATTAACTAATACTTACCTACTTTCAATTTCTCCCCCAGGGAGAAGCCCGGAGAGGAGACGCTGTAGGAGACTTCAGGGGGGTGGGGCCGGGCTGTGACATAATCAAGCCCCGCCCGTAGACTGGGAAAATGCAGTGATTCACGGGTCTGTGGGAAAGGGGCAGGGCTAAAATGACGCGATTCGCGTCATTTGAACCCCTTCCCCTACCCTCGGACCCGCGAATACGGGAGAGTATGTCTCCATCCTGCCCACATCACTAGGGTGCGAGCAGGGTGCGGGAGACCTGCCTACTCTTCCGGGGTTGTGGGGGGCTACCCAAAAAAACGGGAGCCTCCCGCAGCTTCCGGGAGAGTAGGCAAGTATGCATTAACTTACCTGAAGGAAGTGTCTGCTGCCCGCCAGTCAGGGGCTGGCTGGCAATTTTCAGTCTGGGGAGCAGACGCATGGAAGTGGCCCAGCTTTTTTTTACCAGCACTTTCAACAGAAAAATAGACATGGCAAAAAGTGTTGCAGGTGTGCTTTGCCTAGTGTGGGTGTGGTTTGCCTAGTGTGGGTGTGGTTTAAATAGCTATTAAAATATATGAAAAATTGTTATGTCAAAGAGATATAGACAAATCCATCAACGACCAGCACCATTTGACTAAGCTGGAACTAGTCTAGTGGCATATACACAATATTGCAACAGTTAAATAATGTAGGACTCATTCTGATACAACGGAGGAACCCTTCCACTCCATATGTAATATAAAATAAATAAATCTACATATACAGCAAAAATTGTAAGTGTATAATAATAACCTTGTATTGGTGTAATAATAAACACTAATTCATCATTACCACTAGTTTTCTTTTATTTGTTTAAAATCAGAGCCCAGATCTCCCCTCTTCCCCTAATGCATAAAAAAATCTGATCCCAGAACTGACACCCCAGCATCTCCCTCACTGAAAACTAGTCTCTAGATCTGATCCTATACTGCTTCTGTAAAAAAACATACCCCAGATATTAACTCCCCACACACTCTGTTAATACCACCCCATAAACACAAATCACTAATGAAGAATATAAGAATAGAAAATTGGAAACACCCTAAAAATTCCTTTTATAGACAAAGTGGCGCCTCCTTCCACTACACATGCATACTAATCATATACCTATATTTACATATGTAACTATGAGCAATGGGGCGTTTATAGGGGTGTAGTAGGGTACCGGAATCCCGACCG
Source organism: Pseudophryne corroboree (assembly GCF_028390025.1). NCBI lineage: Eukaryota > Metazoa > Chordata > Amphibia > Anura > Myobatrachidae > Pseudophryne > Pseudophryne corroboree. The sequence goes on along the minus strand of NC_086445.1, from coordinate 694,524,569 downwards.
CTGGCATACCGACAGCTGGGCGAGCGCAAATGAGCCCCTTGCGGGCTTGCTGCACTCACCATGCTGCGGGCACGGTAGCGCGCTACGCACGCCACGCTATCTATTCTCCCTCCAGGGGGGTCGTGGACACCCAAGAGGGAGAAAAGGTGTCGGTATGTCGGGTGTCGGGATTCCAGCACCGGTATACTGTGCACCAGGATCCCAACAGCCGGCAAACTGAAGACCACCCGTTTATGGAGAGGAGGAGGACCGTGTGCAGGATCTGTCTGGGGCCCCCTACTCTCTAGCCGGCAGCACTGTAGCTCTGGGCACCAGGGTCCCTAGGGGAACCTAGCACCAGGTGTGGATTGGCCCACCAGGACACCATGACAGATTTCGATGGGCCGGTCCAATATCCACCTCAGCCAGGCCAATTCACACTCATGGTGGGCTGGCTTACACTGCTTCCAACACTTGCGGTTCATTGGAACCACAAGTGTTGAAAAGTGAAAAGTGGTGAAGCTGTTCTACCAACGGGGGACCTAGAGAAAGTTAACCAGCCCAATAGCATCCTCTCTCTGGCCCAGGCCAAATGTCTCTTCAACGAGCCCAGCCCGGGAGCAGCAGCATAGCGATGGACGGAGCCGGGTTCACTACACCCACCGCCACCCTAGCTCCCACACTCTCACAGAACTGGCCAGAGCGGCAACTAAGCATTGAAGGGGACCCGACAGAGAGGCTATTTTTAATTACATTATTTGCATTATCGTGATGGTGTAAGGGTTAGGGCATCCCCGGTCACAGTGTATGGTTTGGGGACTGGACAGGAGCAGGTTGTACTTCATTCACAGCCAGCCCTAGGACAATCTCTTATGCAAAGTCCCTCAGCACTATAGCTGCCCATTGTCTGTCCATGATGATGGGCCTATTTATGTAATGCGGTGGCTATGTATGTAATGCAGTGGCTACATATGTAATGTGGTGGCTATGTATGTAATGCGGTAGCTACATATGTAATGTGGTGGCTATGTATATAGGGGGTCATTTCCGACCCATTTGCACGCTGCGGTTCTTTGCTGCAGTGTGAACGGATCGGATCTGCGCATGCGTGGCATGCGCATTGCGCACGTGCACCGATGCAGGCGACAGATGTCGCCGGGCAACGGCGCGCACAGCGAAAAAAGAAGATGCAGTGCCGATCGCAAGAAGATTGACACAGGAGAGGCGTTCCGGGGCGGATACTCACCGTTGGATGCCGTTTTCGAGGAGTGGTCGTCCGAACACAAGCGTGTCCAGGCAAACAGAGGGCGGATGTCTGATGTCAAAGCAGGGAGGAACGTCGCTGGATCTGTCGCACAGGGTAAGTAGATCCAGCCTTACTCTTCAACTGCACAAAACTTTTTTAGCTAAGCAGGGCTGCACAAGCGAACGCAGCCCTGCTAAGCTAAAATACACTCCCCCATAGGCGTGGATTAGTTGATCGCACCAGCAGCAAAAAGTTGCTGGCTGCGATCAACTCGGAATGAACACCATAATGTGGTGCTATTTGTGTAATGAGGTGCTATACGTGTAATGTGGTGCTATTTGTATAATGCATGCTATACATGTAGGTGGCTATACATGTAGGTGGTCATTCCGAGTTGATTGCAGCCAGCAACTTTTGCGTAGCACCATTTTCCGAGTGATTTCTGCAGCGCTGCTGCACCACAGGACTCTGAAGGGCAAGTATTAATAATAATGGGTGCAGGGTGTGCGATGTGGATCCCCCTGGACTTAGTGGCCCATGTGCACCGCACACACTGCACCCATTATAAACACGCCAGTGCTCTCCAGTAACTTACCTGATGGAAGTGTCTGCTGCTCCCCAGTAACTTTCCTAAAGGAAGTACCTGCTGCTCTCCAGTAACTTATCTGAAGGAAGTGCCTGCTGCTTTCCAGTAATATACATAAAGGAAGTGCCTGCTGCTCTCCAGTAACTTACCTGAAGGAAGTGCCTGCTGCTCTCCAGTAACTTACCTGAAGGAAGTACCTGCTGCTCTCCAGTAACTTACCTGAAGGAAGTGCCTGCTGCTCACCAGAACCGTACCTAAAGGAAGTACTTGCTGCTCTCCAGTAACTTACATGATGGAAGTATCTGTTGCTCTCAAGTAACTTACCTGATGGAAGTACCTGCTGCTCTCCAGTAACTTATCTGAAGGAAGTGCCTGCTGCTTTCCAGTAGTATACATAAAGGAAGTGCCTGCTTCTCTCCAGTAACTTACCTGAAGGAAGTGCCTGCTGCTCTCCGGTAATTTACCTGAAGGAAATGCCTGCTGCTCTCCCGTAACTTATCTGAAGGAGCTTGTTGCTCTGCAGTAACCTATTTGAAGGAAGTGCCTGCTGCTCTCCAGTAACTTATCTGAAGGAAGAGACTACTGTTCTCCAGTAACTTACCTTAAGGAAGTGCCTGCTGCTTTCCAGTAATGTACCTAAAGGAAGTGCCTGTTACCTCTCCAGTAACTTACCTGAAGGAAGTACCTGCTGCTCTCCATTTACCTATCTGAAGAAAGTTCCTTCTGCTCTCCAAAACTTACCTGAAGGGAGTTCCTTTACCTCTCTAGTAACTTGCTTGAAGGAAGTGCCTGCTGCTCTCCAGTAACCTACCTGAAGGAAGTACCTGCTGCTCTCCAGTAACCTATCTGAAGGAAGTGCTTGCTGCTCTCCAGTAACCTATCTGAAGGAAGTGCCTGCTGCTTTCCAGTAACTTACATGAAGGAAATACCTGCTGCTTGAGCCCTGCGTTCAGATGGCAAGCAGTCACTATATCAACACTCATAATGTTGACCCCAAAATGTTAAGTTATGATGTCGACAAGGTTAAATAGTCACCATCTAGCATGTTTTCATCTAGAATATGACAACAAGGACAGAATTTCGACACCTAAAATATAAATGTTAGTGTTAGGGATATTGCAGCTAGACATTGTGATAATTTTGACATTTCATCAGTGTCGACATCCTGAATGGCAATGTGGTGAATGTTGACATAATGAATATGTGGGCATGGTCACTGTCGACATTCTAATGTTGATGAGAAGAATATTGACATGGTCATGGCCGACCTAATATACCAAACCTATTCAGATAGTAGTTCTCTGATTCCGTGGCAGTGGGGATTTTTATATAACATATATTATAAATGAACTACTGTTCCCAGTTTCTGAGCACTCAACAGTAAAATAAAATATCAAAAGAGTGCTAAAAGGGTTACCATGGGATGTTGTAGTCACATGTGGAGCTGTAGTTCATTGAGATTTACATTTTCCTCCAGCTTCAACCTGTGCCAGCTAACTAACCAACTGAAGATGCCAGAAGGTGATGTCTGACCTGTTCTACCACTATGTGACTTGTACGCAGACAATTTAATAAGCTGTATTTAATGAATGTGACATTTGTACTTCCAGAAAAACTCCTGTGGGCACATGGTTAAATAACAAGTTGCAATACGGAAAGAACAGTATAACAAGAATGCATGGAAGTACTAGCAAAACCTGAGCAACAAACTGAGCCAGCTTATGTAGACAGACAGGTGATATCACAGACATGCACCCAATAAATAAATCAATTTTCAATCAGTGATGCTTCAATACTGCACTGTTACCACCAGATTGCACTAAAGCCAAGTCCGTCCTACTTATTCTCAGAACAGATAACACACCATTAGATGGCAAATAGATCAAGTCACTCCACTTTGTTATGTTGCTTAAGTATGATGTCTCCCCGGCCCTCGTGTCTATTTACTTTGTCAAACCCTTATGTATCTCCTCCCCCCCCCTCCTTCCCGTATCCCCAATTACTGAGTAAATAAACACACTACACACCTGTCAGGCAGAAGGTCTAATTTATGTATCACTTTCATAAAGTTGGAAGTTGGTGGCCCAGGAAACCAATTGCAAACCATACTAACACACAGTAACTTGATCTTCAGCGTTGGTAGTCCTACCACCATACCCACCTAATTTGAGTGGATTGAATCCTCCAATCCCACTTGTCGTAAACTCAGCAAACTCCTCCCCTGCCTGCGGGGTAAAGCCCGTTACTAGGCTTACACCTCACTATCAGCATGGGAGAAGCCTTCATGATTCATCAACCATGGGGCAGTGAAATTGCCAGCAGCATTACCGCATACACCGACAAAGTGTTACACATCAACACTGGTCCCCCCTGCCTGTTATTAGGCAGACAAGCTCAGTAATTTTGCATAACCATTACACGGCCCCAGAGGACATATCATATCATATCAAGACACATCATCATTTCTCCTTCCCCTCCATTCTTTAAAGTGGACAAAATCAGTCGGCACACTCCCATGACCCAATCCTACAGTGTTTACCTCCATTTGGGCTATTGCAGCCTCTGCTTAGTTATTATTGCACATGAAAAGTGAGGTTATACAGCGTACTTCATTTTTACTTGTTAACTTTGATTTGTAAGGTACCACAGTGCTACACAGCACTAGATAGGGCAAACAGTACATACTTAAGATCCTCTGATGAAACTGCCATTGCATATTGGCAGAGAAACATGTAAGGAAGGAGAAATAGGCATTTTGGACTTGCATTGAACTTATTCTCAGCGGGTCACCGAGTATTTGGAGTTCATTCTTCCTAACCATCACGCCGGCGAACCAAGGAATGGCAAGTAGGCTAAATTACCTAACCAAGAGGTCTGCAAATAAACTCCTCTCCCGGCTGTAAGTAATTCGTTGAACTCCTATACATGACAAGTGCAGCTGCATTCTGCAGAGATGGGTCAGGCATAACGCTGTGATTTCCAGCGCTTACAGCATCCTCCATGCCCTGCCTCTTAGAGACATTATCTGACATCAATCAGGGCTTTGAATCATACTACACTGTGTGTCTCCTCATCACATATAGTCCTTCTGTGCAGTTACCTGTGAAGGCATTATAAGGTGGACAATGCTCATTGATTCTAACACCAGGGATTCAACTTGCCAATAACAGGTGTACCCTAAATGAGACGTGGACATTATACTGTTTGTTACAAGCATTTAACAATTAGCCCTTTTATGCACATCAAAAGGATTGGATCCAGCTAAATTAAGGAATTTATAAACAAATGGTGATTATAACCACTTCTTATTCATTATAGGAGCCCTAGTTTTTTTATTGCCATTACAGAGTAATATTGTATGTAATTTTTACTGTGCGTGTGTGTATTTTAAACTGTGTAATTGTTATGGAAATGTATTACTATAACAAATTGCTAATGTGCTCTCTTGATAAATTGATCTATTGATCTTATTTATTATATTTTTTTCTTACATACTTAAGATATACAACATGACAAAATAAGTGCAGTCATGAAAACAAAGGAGGAACTTGTTCTGGGCTGGAGACAGCTCTGGATGCGCCCTAGGTGGTACACCCCACCCCATTGGAAACAATGCCCACACCCCTTTGCTAAAGTTGGTAGGTGGGAGGTTGAGGCAGCATCATTTCCTCTTGGTACTGTAAATTAGGTATGGACAATGCATGCTGGTGGTGTGAAACCATCGATTTCATGATTCATGGAAGTAAATTCACATGAAATTGTGGTTATTGGATTGGTTGCCAGCCATCAGATGCAGCTTTCCAATATCCATCTGATGGTTAGCTGCCTATATGCGGCTACAGACACCCAGAGTGATGTCCGCAGCTCAGCTCAGCTAATGTGCGCATGTGCAAAGCTCTAAATGCTTATGTGCACATGTAAATGGTTACACCATTAAATGGGTGAGATGCAGTGGCTGGTAGACATTGCATTGCTGGATTTGATGTTGAAAGCCTGGCAACGATTCAGTGCCGGGCTTCCGATGTTCATCGCTGCTGGAAGTGCGACTTCATAGCCAAGTGCCACACTCCCAACATAACACTGACATGGAGGCATTTGGCTGCTTCTCCTTTCTGTAACTGAAAAAAGGGGGAGTAGGGAAATGTGTATTCCTACACAGAATCTCATTTATATCATGTCAGTGGCCAGATCTGTGTCTATGTGTGATTAAAATCACTGCATGATTCATTCTTGTTTTAAGGCTTACTTGATGAATTTGGTAAGTCTTAGCCCAGGAGAGAGGAGATGAAAGGGGGATGGTGGCAGAGCACAGCATTATGCGTCATTGTGGCTTCGCCTCTTGATGTTTTCACTAGAGATGAGCGGGTTCGGTTTCTCTGAATCCGAACCCGCCAGAACTTCATGTTTTTTTTCACGGGTCCGAGCGACTCGGATCTTCCCGCCTTGCTCGGTTAACCCGAGCGCGCCCGAACGTCATCATGACGCTGTCGGATTCTCGCGAGGCTCGGATTCTATCGCGAGACTCGGATTCTATATAAGGAGCCGCGCGTCACCGCCATTTTCACACGTGCATTGAGATTGATAGGGAGAGGACGTGGCTGGCGTCCTCTCCGTTTAGAATAGATTAGAGAGACACTTGATTTACTAATTTTGGGGAGCATTAGGAGTACTCAGTACAGTGCAGAGTTTTGCTGATAGTGACCACCAGTTTTATTTATAATCCGTTCTCTGCCTGAAAAAAGCGATACACAGCACACAGTGACTCAGTCACATACCATATCTGTGTGCACTGCTCAGGCTCAGGCCAGTGTGCTGCATCATCTATTATCTATATATAATATTATATATATCTGTCTGACTGCTCAGCTCACACAGCTTATAATTGTGGGGGAGACTGGGGAGCACTACTGCAGTGCCAGTTATAGGTTATAGCAGGAGCCAGGAGTACATAATATATTATATAGTGAGTGACCACCAGACACACAGTGCAGTTTATTTAATATATCCGTTCTCTGCCTGAAAAAAGCGATACACACAGTGACTCAGTCAGTCACATACCATATCTGTGTGCACTGCTCAGGCTCAGGCCAGTGTGCTGCATCATCTATATATTAGAGATGAGCGGGTTCGGTTTCTCTGAATCCGAACCCGCCAGAACTTCATGTTTTTTTTCACGGGTCCGAGCGACTCGGATCTTCCCGCCTTGCTCGGTTAACCCGAGCGCGCCCGAACGTCATCATGACGCTGTCGGATTCTCGCGAGGCTCGGATTCTATCGCGAGACTCGGATTCTATATAAGGAGCCGCGCGTCGCCGCCATTTTCACACGTGCATTGAGATTGATAGGGAGAGGACGTGGCTGGCGTCCTCTCCGTTTAGAATAGATTAGAGAGACACTTGATTTACTAATTTTGGGGAGCATTAGGAGTACTCAGTACAGTGCAGAGTTTTGCTGATAGTGACCACCAGTTTTATTTATAATCCGTTCTCTGCCTGAAAAAAGCGATACACAGCACACAGTGACTCAGTCACATACCATATCTGTGTGCACTGCTCAGGCTCAGGCCAGTGTGCTGCATCATCTATTATCTATATATAATATTATATATATCTGTCTGACTGCTCAGCTCACACAGCTTATAATTGTGGGGGAGACTGGGGAGCACTACTGCAGTGCCAGTTATAGGTTATAGCAGGAGCCAGGAGTACATAATATATTATATAGTGAGTGACTACCAGACACACAGTGCAGTTTATTTAATATATCCGTTCTCTGCCTGAAAAAAGCGATACACACAGTGACTCAGTCAGTCACATACCATATCTGTGTGCACTGCTCAGGCTCAGGCCAGTGTGCTGCATCATCTATATATATTATATATCTGTCTGACTGCTCAGCTCACACAGCTTATAATTGTGGGGGAGACTGGGGAGCACTACTGCAGTGCCAGTTATAGGTTATAGCAGGAGCCAGGAGTACATAATATTATATTAAAATTAAACAGTGCACACTTTTGCTGCAGGAGTGCCACTGCCAGTGTGACTAGTGACCAGTGACCTGACCACCAGTATATATAATATTAGTAGTATACTATCTCTTTATCAACCAGTCTATATTAGCAGCAGACACAGTACAGTGCGGTAGTTCACGGCTGTGGCTACCTCTGTGTCGGCACTCGGCAGCCCGTCCATAATTGTATATACCACCTAACCGTGGTTTTTTTTTCTTTCTTTATACATACATACTAGTTACGAGTATACTATCTCTTTATCAACCAGTCTATATTAGCAGCAGACACAGTACAGTGCGGTAGTTCACGGCTGTGGCTACCTCTGTGTCGGCACTCGGCAGCCCGTCCATAATTGTATATACCACCTAACCGTGGTTTTTTTTTCTTTCTTTATACATACATACTAGTTACGAGTATACTATCTCTTTATCAACCAGTCTATATATTAGCAGCAGACACAGTACAGTGCGGTAGTTCACGGCTGTGGCTACCTCTGTGTCGGCACTCGGCAGCCCGTCCATAATTGTATATACCACCTAACCGTGGTTTTTTTTTCTTTCTTTATACATACATACTAGTTACGAGTATACTATCTCTTTATCAACCAGTCTATATATTAGCAGCAGACACAGTACAGTGCGGTAGTTCACGGCTGTGGCTACCTCTGTGTCGGCACTCGGCAGCCCGTCCATAATTGTATATACCACCTAACCGTGGTTTTTTTTTCTTTCTTTATACATACATACATACTAGTTACGAGTATACTATCTCTTTATCAACCAGTCTATATATTAGCAGCAGACACAGTACAGTGCGGTAGTTCACGGCTGTGGCTACCTCTGTGTCGGCACTCGGCAGCCCGTCCATAATTGTATATACCACCTAACCGTGGTTTTTTTTTCTTTCTTTATACATACATACTAGTTACGAGTATACTATCTCTTTATCAACCAGTCTATATTAGCAGCAGACACAGTACAGTGCGGTAGTTCACGGCTGTGGCTACCTCTGTGTCGGCACTCGGCAGCCCGTCCATAATTGTATATACCACCTAACCGTGGTTTTTTTTTCTTTCTTTATACATACATACTAGTTACGAGTATACTATCTCTTTATCAACCAGTCTATATATTAGCAACAGACACAGTACAGTGCGGTAGTTCACGGCTGTGGCTACCTCTGTGTCGGCACTCGGCAGCCCGTCCATAATTGTATATACCACCTAACCGTGGTTTTTTTTTCTTTCTTTATACATACATACTAGTTACGAGTATACTATCTCTTTATCAACCAGTCTATATATTAGCAGCAGACACAGTACAGTGCGGTAGTTCACGGCTGTGGCTACCTCTGTGTCGGCACTCGGCAGCCCGTCCATAATTGTATATACCACCTAACCGTGGTTTTTTTTTCTTTCTTTATACATACATACTAGTTACGAGTATACTATCTCTTTATCAACCAGTCTATATTAGCAGCAGACACAGTACAGTGCGGTAGTTCACGGCTGTGGCTACCTCTGTGTCGGCACTCGGCAGCCCGTCCATAATTGTATATACCACCTAACCGTGGTTTTTTTTTCTTTCTTTATACATACATACTAGTTACGAGTATACTATCTCTTTATCAACCAGTCTATATATTAGCAGCAGACACAGTACAGTGCGGTAGTTCACGGCTGTGGCTACCTCTGTGTCGGCACTCGGCAGCCCGTCCATAATTGTATATACCACCTAACCGTGGTTTTTTTTTCTTTCTTTATAAATACATACTAGTTACGAGTATACTATCTCTTTATCAACCAGTCTATATATTAGCAGCAGACACAGTACAGTGCGGTAGTTCACGGCTGTGGCTACCTCTGTGTCGGCACTCGGCAGCCCGTCCATAATTGTATATACCACCTAACCGTGGGTTTTTTTTCTTTCTTTATACATACATACTAGTTACGAGTATACTATCTCTTTATCAACCAGTCTATATTAGCAGCAGACACAGTACAGTGCGGTAGTTCACGGCTGTGGCTACCTCTGTGTCGGCACTCGGCAGCCCGTCCATAATTGTATATACCACCTAACCGTGTTTTTTTTTTCTTTCTTTATACATACATACTAGTTACGAGTATACTATCTCTTTATCAACCAGTCTATATTAGCAGCAGACACAGTACAGTGCGGTAGTTCACGGCTGTGGCTACCTCTGTGTCGGCACTCGGCAGCCCGTCCATAATTGTATATACCACCTAACCGTGGTTTTTTTTTCTTTCTTTATACATACATACTAGTTACGAGTATACTATCTCTTTATCAACCAGTCTATATATTAGCAGCAGACACAGTACAGTGCGGTAGTTCACGGCTGTGGCTACCTCTGTGTCGGCACTCGGCAGCCCGTCCATAATTGTATATACCACCTAACCGTGGTTTTTTTTTCTTTCTTTATACATACATACTAGTTACGAGTATACTATCTCTTTATCAACCAGTCTATATATTAGCAGCAGACACAGTACAGTGCGGTAGTTCACGGCTGTGGCTACCTCTGTGTCGGCACTCGGCAGCCCGTCCATAATTGTATATACCACCTAACCGTGGTTTTTTTTTCTTTCTTTATACATACATACTAGTTACGAGTATACTATCTCTTTATCAACCAGTCTATATATTAGCAGCAGACACAGTACAGTGCGGTAGTTCACGGCTGTGGCTACCTCTGTGTCGGCACTCGGCAGCCCGTCCATAATTGTATATACCACCTAACCGTGGTTTTTTTTTCTTTCTTTATACATACATACTAGTTACGAGTATACTATCTCTTTATCAACCAGTCTATATTAGCAGCAGACACAGTACAGTGCGGTAGTTCACGGCTGTGGCTACCTCTGTGTCGGCACTCGGCAGCCCGTCCATAATTGTATATACCACCTAACCGTGGTTTTTTTTTCTTTCTTTATACATACATACTAGTTACGAGTATACTATCTCTTTATCAACCAGTCTATATATTAGCAGCAGACACAGTACAGTGCGGTAGTTCACGGCTGTGGCTACCTCTGTGTCGGCACTCGGCAGCCCGTCCATAATTGTATATACCACCTAACCGTGGTTTTTTTTTCTTTCTTTATACATACATACTAGTTACGAGTATACTATCTCTTTATCAACCAGTCTATATATTAGCAGCAGACACAGTACAGTGCGGTAGTTCACGGCTGTGGCTACCTCTGTGTCGGCACTCGGCAGCCCGTCCATAATTGTATATACCACCTAACCGTGGTTTTTTTTTCTTTCTTTATACATACATACTAGTTACGAGTATACTATCTCTTTATCAACCAGTCTATATTAGCAGCAGACACAGTACAGTGCGGTAGTTCACGGCTGTGGCTACCTCTGTGTCGGCACTCGGCAGCCCGTCCATAATTGTATATACCACCTAACCGTGGGTTTTTTTTCTTTCTTTATACATACATACTAGTTACGAGTATACTATCTCTTTATCAACCAGTCTATATATTAGCAGCAGACACAGTACAGTGCGGTAGTTCACGGCTGTGGCTACCTCTGTGTCGGCACTCGGCAGCCCGTCCATAATTGTATATACCACCTAACCGTGGTTTTTTTTTCTTTCTTTATACATACATACTAGTTACGAGTATACTATCTCTTTATCAACCAGTCTATATATTAGCAGCAGACACAGTACAGTGCGGTAGTTCACGGCTGTGGCTACCTCTGTGTCGGCACTCGGCAGCCCGTCCATAATTGTATACTAGTATCCAATCCATCCATCTCCATTGTTTACCTGAGGTGCCTTTTAGTTGTGCCTATTAAAATATGGAGAACAAAAATGTTGAGGTTCCAAAATTAGGGAAAGATCAAGATCCACTTCCACCTCGTGCTGAAGCTGCTGCCACTAGTCATGGCCGAGACGATGAAATGCCAGCAACGTCGTCTGCCAAGGCCGATGCCCAATGTCATAGTACAGAGCATGTCAAATCCAAAACACCAAATATCAGTAAAAAAAGGACTCCAAAACCTAAAATAAAATTGTCGGAGGAGAAGCGTAAACTTGCCAATATGCCATTTACCACACGGAGTGGCAAGGAACGGCTGAGGCCCTGGCCTATGTTCATGGCTAGTGGTTCAGCTTCACATGAGGATGGAAGCACTCAGCCTCTCGCTAGAAAAATGAAAAGACTCAAGCTGGCAAAAGCAGCACAGCAAAGAACTGTGCATTCTTCGAAATCCCAAATCCACAAGGAGAGTCCAATTGTGTCGGTTGCGATGCCTGACCTTCCCAACACTGGACGTGAAGAGCATGCGCCTTCCACCATTTGCACGCCCCCTGCAAGTGCTGGAAGGAGCACCCGCAGTCCAGTTCCTGATAGTCAGATTGAAGATGTCAGTGTTGAAGTACACCAGGATGAGGAGGATATGGGTGTTGCTGGCGCTGGGGAGGAAATTGACCAGGAGGATTCTGATGGTGAGGTGGTTTGTTTAAGTCAGGCACCCGGGGAGACACCTGTTGTCCGTGGGAGGAATATGGCCGTTGACATGCCAGGTGAAAATACCAAAAAAATCAGCTCTTCGGTGTGGAGGTATTTCACCAGAAATGCGGACAACAGGTGTCAAGCCGTGTGTTCCCTTTGTCAAGCTGTAATAAGTAGGGGTAAGGACGTTAACCACCTCGGAACATCCTCCCTTATACGTCACCTGCAGCGCATTCATAATAAGTCAGTGACAAGTTCAAAAACTTTGGGTGACAGCGGAAGCAGTCCACTGACCAGTAAATCCCTTCCTCTTGTAACCAAGCTCACGCAAACCACCCCACCAACTCCCTCAGTGTCAATTTCCTCCTTCCCCAGGAATGCCAATAGTCCTGCAGGCCATGTCACTGGCAATTCTGACGAGTCCTCTCCTGCCTGGGATTCCTCCGATGCATCCTTGCGTGTAACGCCTACTGCTGCTGGCGCTGCTGTTGTTGCCGCTGGGAGTCGATGGTCATCCCAGAGGGGAAGTCGTAAGCCCACTTGTACTACTTCCAGTAAGCAATTGACTGTTCAACAGTCCTTTGCGAGGAAGATGAAATATCACAGCAGTCATCCTACTGCAAAGCGGATAACTGAGGCCTTGGCATCCTGGGTGGTGAGAAACGTGGTTCCGGTATCCATCATTACTGCAGAGCCAACTAGAGACTTGTTGGAGGTACTGTGTCCCCGGTACCAAATACCATCTAGGTTCCATTTCTCTAGGCAGGCGATACCGAAAATGTACACAGACCTCAGAAAAAGAGTCACCAGTGTCCTAAAAAATGCAGCTGTACCCAATGTCCACTTAACCACGGACATGTGGACAAGTGGAGCAGGGCAGGGTCAGGACTATATGACTGTGACAGCCCACTGGGTAGATGTATGGACTCCCGCCGCAAGAACAGCAGCGGCGGCACCAGTAGCAGCATCTCGCAAACGCCAACTCTTTCCTAGGCAGGCTACGCTTTGTATCACCGCTTTCCAGAATACGCACACAGCTGAAAACCTCTTACGGCAACTGAGGAAGATCATCGCGGAATGGCTTACCCCAATTGGACTCTCCTGTGGATTTGTGGCATCGGACAACGCCAGCAATATTGTGTGTGCATTAAATATGGGCAAATTCCAGCACGTCCCATGTTTTGCACATACCTTGAATTTGGTGGTGCAGAATTTTTTAAAAAACGACAGGGGCGTGCAAGAGATGCTGTCGGTGGCCAGAAAAATTGCGGGACACTTTCGGCGTACAGGCACCACGTACAGAAGACTGGAGCACCACCAAAAACTACTGAACCTGCCCTGCCATCATCTGAAGCAAGAAGTGGTAACGAGGTGGAATTCAACCCTCTATATGCTTCAGAGGTTGGAGGAGCAGCAAAAGGCCATTCAAGCCTATACAATTGAGCACGATATAGTAGGTGGAATGCACCTGTCTCAAGTGCAGTGGAGAATGATTTCAACGTTGTGCAAGGTTCTGATGCCCTTTGAACTTGCCACACGTGAAGTCAGTTCAGACACTGCCAGCCTGAGTCAGGTCATTCCCCTCATCAGGCTTTTGCAGAAGAAGCTGGAGGCATTGAAGAAGGAGCTAAAAGGGAGCGATTCCGCTAGGCATGTGGGACTTGTGGATGCAGCCCTTAATTCGCTTAACAAGGATTCACGGGTGGTCAATCTGTTGAAATCAGAGCACTACATTTTGGCCACCGTGCTCGATCCTAGATTTAAAGCCTACCTTGGATCTCTCTTTCCGGCAGACACAGGTCTGCTGGGGTTGAAAGACCTGCTGGTGACAAAATTGTCAAGTCAAGCGGAACGCGACCTGTCAACATCTCCTCCTTCACATTCTCCCGCAACTGGGGGTGCGAGGAAAAGGCTCAGAATTCCGAGCCCACCCGCTGGCGGTGATGCAGGGCAGTCTGGAGCGACTGCTGATGCTGACATCTGGTCCGGACTGAAGGACCTGACAACGATTACGGACATGTCGTCTACTGTCACTGCATATGATTCTCTCAACATTGATAGAATGGTGGAGGATTATATGAGTGACCGCATCCAAGTAGGCACGTCACACAGTCCGTACTTATACTGGCAGGAAAAAGAGGCAATTTGGAGGCCCTTGCACAAACTGGCTTTATTCTACCTAAGTTGCCCTCCCACAAGTGTGTACTCCGAAAGAGTGTTTAGTGCCGCCGCTCACCTTGTCAGCAATCGGCGTACGAGGTTACATCCAGAAAATGTGGAGAAGATGATGTTCATTAAAATGAATTATAATCAATTCCTCCGCGGAGACATTGACCAGCAGCAATTGCCTCCACAAAGTACACAGGGAGCTGAGATGGTGGATTCCAGTGGGGACGAATTGATAATCTGTGAGGAGGGGGATGTACACGGTGATATATCGGAGGGTGAAGATGAGGTGGACATCTTGCCTCTGTAGAGCCAGTTTGTGCAAGGAGAGATTAATTGCTTCTTTTTTGGGGGGGGTCCAAACCAACCCCTCATATCAGTCACAGTCGTGTGGCAGACCCTGTCACTGAAATGATGGGTTGGTTAAAGTGTGCATGTCCTGTTTTGTTTATACAACATAAGGGTGGGTGGGAGGGCCCAAGGACAATTCCATCTTGCACCTCTTTTTTCTTTTCTTTTTCTTTGCATCATGTGCTGATTGGGGAGGGTTTTTTGGAAGGGACATCCTGCGTGACACTGCAGTGCCACTCCTAGATGGGCCCGGTGTTTGTGTCGGCCACTAGGGTCGCTAATCTTACTCACACAGTCAGCTACCTCATTGCGCCTCTTTTTTTCTTTGCGTCATGTGCTGTTTGGGGAGGGTTTTTTGGAAGGGACATCCTGCGTGACACTGCAGTGCCACTCCTAGATGGGCCCGGTGTTTGTGTCGGCCACTAGGGTCGCTAATCTTACTCACACAGCTACCTCATTGCGCCTCTTTTTTTCTTTGCGTCATGTGCTGTTTGGGGAGGGTTTTTTGGAAGGGACATCCTGCGTGACACTGCAGTGCCACTCCTAGATGGGCCCGGTGTTTGTGTCGGCCACTAGGGTCGCTTATCTTACTCACACAGCGACCTCGGTGCAAATTTTAGGACTAAAAATAATATTGTGAGGTGTGAGGTATTCAGAATAGACTGAAAATGAGTGTAAATTATGGTTTTTGAGGTTAATAATACTTTGGGATCAAAATGACCCCCAAATTCTATGATTTAAGCTGTTTTTTAGTGTTTTTTGAAAAAAACACCCGAATCCAAAACACACCCGAATCCGACAAAAAAAATTCGGTGAGGTTTTGCCAAAACGCGTTCGAACCCAAAACACGGCCGCGGAACCGAACCCAAAACCAAAACACAAAACCCGAAAAATTTCAGGCGCTCATCTCTACTATATATATTATATATCTGTCTGACTGCTCAGCTCACACAGCTTATAATTGTGGGGGAGACTGGGGAGCACTACTGCAGTGCCAGTTATAGGTTATAGCAGGAGCCAGGAGTACATAATATTATATTAAAATTAAACAGTGCACACTTTTGCTGCAGGAGTGCCACTGCCAGTGTGACTAGTGACCAGTGACCTGACCACCAGTATATATAATATTAGTAGTATACTATCTCTTTATCAACCAGTCTATATTAGCAGCAGACACAGTACAGTGCGGTAGTTCACGGCTGTGGCTACCTCTGTGTCGGCACTCGGCAGCCCGTCCATAATTGTATATACCACCTAACCGTGGTTTTTTTTTCTTTCTTTATACATACATACTAGTTACGAGTATACTATCTCTTTATCAACCAGTCTATATTAGCAGCAGACACAGTACAGTGTGGTAGTTCACGGCTGTGGCTACCTCTGTGTCGGCACTCGGCAGCCCGTCCATAATTGTATATACCACCTAACCGTGGTTTTTTTTTTCTTTCTTTATACATACATACTAGTTACGAGTATACTATCTCTTTATCAACCAGTCTATATATTAGCAGCAGACACAGTACAGTGCGGTAGTTCACGGCTGTGGCTACCTCTGTGTCGGCACTCGGCAGCCCGTCCATAATTGTATATACCACCTAACCGTGGTTTTTTTTTCTTTCTTTATACATACATACTAGTTACGAGTATACTATCTCTTTATCAACCAGTCTATATATTAGCAGCAGACACAGTACAGTGCGGTAGTTCACGGCTGTGGCTACCTCTGTGTCGGCACTCGGCAGCCCGTCCATAATTGTATATACCACCTAACCGTGGTTTTTTTTTCTTTCTTTATACATACATACTAGTTACGAGTATACTATCTCTTTATCAACCAGTCTATATTAGCAGCAGACACAGTACAGTGCGGTAGTTCACGGCTGTGGCTACCTCTGTGTCGGCACTCGGCAGCCCGTCCATAATTGTATATACCACCTAACCGTGGTTTTTTTTTCTTTCTTTATACATACATACTAGTTACGAGTATACTATCTCTTTATCAACCAGTCTATATATTAGCAGCAGACACAGTACAGTGCAGTAGTTCACGGCTGTGGCTACCTCTGTGTCGGCACTCGGCAGCCCGTCCATAATTGTATATACCACCTAACCGTGGTTTTTTTTTCTTTCTTTATACATACATACTAGTTACGAGTATACTATCTCTTTATCAACCAGTCTATATATTAGCAGCAGACACAGTACAGTGCGGTAGTTCACGGCTGTGGCTACCTCTGTGTCGGCACTCGGCAGCCCGTCCATAATTGTATATACCACCTAACCGTGGTTTTTTTTTCTTTCTTTATACATACATACTAGTTACGAGTATACTATCTCTTTATCAACCAGTCTATATTAGCAGCAGACACAGTACAGTGCGGTAGTTCACGGCTGTGGCTACCTCTGTGTCGGCACTCGGCAGCCCGTCCATAATTGTATATACCACCTAACCGTGGTTTTTTTTTCTTTCTTTATACATACATACTAGTTACGAGTATACTATCTCTTTATCAACCAGTCTATATTAGCAGCAGACACAGTACAGTGCGGTAGTTCACGGCTGTGGCTACCTCTGTGTCGGCACTCGGCAGCCCGTCCATAATTGTATATACCACCTAACCGTGGTTTTTTTTTCTTTCTTTATACATACATACTAGTTACGAGTATACTATCTCTTTATCAACCAGTCTATATATTAGCAGCAGACACAGTACAGTGCGGTAGTTCACGGCTGTGGCTACCTCTGTGTCGGCACTCGGCAGCCCGTCCATAATTGTATATACCACCTAACCGTGTTTTTTTTTTTCTTTCTTTATACATACATACTAGTTACGAGTATACTATCTCTTTATCAACCAGTCTATATATTAGCAGCAGACACAGTACAGTGCGGTAGTTCACGGCTGTGGCTACCTCTGTGTCGGCACTCGGCAGCCCGTCCATAATTGTATATACCACCTAACCGTGGTTTTTTTTTCTTTCTTTATACATACATACTAGTTACGAGTATACTATCTCTTTATCAACCAGTCTATATATTAGCAGCAGACACAGTACAGTGCGGTAGTTCACGGCTGTGGCTACCTCTGTGTCGGCACTCGGCAGCCCGTCCATAATTGTATATACCACCTAACCGTGGTTTTTTTTTCTTTCTTTATACATACATACTAGTTACGAGTATACTATCTCTTTATCAACCAGTCTATATTAGCAGCAGACACAGTACAGTGCGGTAGTTCACGGCTGTGGCTACCTCTGTGTCGGCACTCGGCAGCCCGTCCATAATTGTATATACCACCTAACCGTGGTTTTTTTTTCTTTCTTTATACATACATACTAGTTACGAGTATACTATCTCTTTATCAACCAGTCTATATATTAGCAGCAGACACAGTACAGTGCGGTAGTTCACGGCTGTGGCTACCTCTGTGTCGGCACTCGGCAGCCCGTCCATAATTGTATATACCACCTAACCGTGGTTTTTTTTTCTTTCTTTATACATACATACTAGTTACGAGTATACTATCTCTTTATCAACCAGTCTATATATTAGCAGCAGACACAGTACAGTGCGGTAGTTCACGGCTGTGGCTACCTCTGTGTCGGCACTCGGCAGCCCGTCCATAATTGTATATACCACCTAACCGTGGTTTTTTTTTCTTTCTTTATACATACATACTAGTTACGAGTATACTATCTCTTTATCAACCAGTCTATATTAGCAGCAGACACAGTACAGTGCGGTAGTTCACGGCTGTGGCTACCTCTGTGTCGGCACTCGGCAGCCCGTCCATAATTGTATATACCACCTAACCGTGGTTTTTTTTTCTTTCTTTATACATACATACTAGTTACGAGTATACTATCTCTTTATCAACCAGTCTATATATTAGCAGCAGACACAGTACAGTGCGGTAGTTCACGGCTGTGGCTACCTCTGTGTCGGCACTCGGCAGCCCGTCCATAATTGTATATACCACCTAACCGTGGTTTTTTTTTCTTTCTTTATACATACATACTAGTTACGAGTATACTATCTCTTTATCAACCAGTCTATATATTAGCAGCAGACACAGTACAGTGCGGTAGTTCACGGCTGTGGCTACCTCTGTGTCGGCACTCGGCAGCCCGTCCATAATTGTATACTAGTATCCAATCCATCCATCTCCATTGTTTACCTGAGGTGCCTTTTAGTTGTGCCTATTAAAACATGGAGAACAAAAATGTTGAGGTTCCAAAATTAGGGAAAGATCAAGATCCACTTCCACCTCGTGCTGAAGCTGCTGCCACTAGTCATGGCCGAGACGATGAAATGCCAGCAACGTCGTCTGCCAAGGCCGATGCCCAATGTCATAGTACAGAGCATGTCAAATCCAAAACACCAAATATCAGTAAAAAAAGGACTCCAAAACCTAAAATAAAATTGTCGGAGGAGAAGCGTAAACTTGCCAATATGCCATTTACCACACGGAGTGGCAAGGAACGGCTGAGGCCCTGGCCTATGTTCATGGCTAGTGGTTCAGCTTCACATGAGGATGGAAGCACTCAGCCTCTCGCTAGAAAAATGAAAAGACTCAAGCTGGCAAAAGCAGCACAGCAAAGAACTGTGCATTCTTCGAAATCCCAAATCCACAAGGAGAGTCCAATTGTGTCGGTTGCGATGCCTGACCTTCCCAACACTGGACGTGAAGAGCATGCGCCTTCCACCATTTGCACGCCCCCTGCAAGTGCTGGAAGGAGCACCCGCAGTCCAGTTCCTGATAGTCAGATTGAAGATGTCAGTGTTGAAGTACACCAGGATGAGGAGGATATGGGTGTTGCTGGCGCTGGGGAGGAAATTGACCAGGAGGATTCTGATGGTGAGGTGGTTTGTTTAAGTCAGGCACCCGGGGAGACACCTGTTGTCCGTGGGAGGAATATGGCCGTTGACATGCCAGGTGAAAATACCAAAAAAATCAGCTCTTCGGTGTGGAGGTATTTCACCAGAAATGCGGACAACAGGTGTCAAGCCGTGTGTTCCCTTTGTCAAGCTGTAATAAGTAGGGGTAAGGACGTTAACCACCTCGGAACATCCTCCCTTATACGTCACCTGCAGCGCATTCATAATAAGTCAGTGACAAGTTCAAAAACTTTGGGTGACAGCGGAAGCAGTCCACTGACCAGTAAATCCCTTCCTCTTGTAACCAAGCTCACGCAAACCACCCCACCAACTCCCTCAGTGTCAATTTCCTCCTTCCCCAGGAATGCCAATAGTCCTGCAGGCCATGTCACTGGCAATTCTGACGAGTCCTCTCCTGCCTGGGATTCCTCCGATGCATCCTTGCGTGTAACGCCTACTGCTGCTGGCGCTGCTGTTGTTGCCGCTGGGAGTCGATGGTCATCCCAGAGGGGAAGTCGTAAGCCCACTTGTACTACTTCCAGTAAGCAATTGACTGTTCAACAGTCCTTTGCGAGGAAGATGAAATATCACAGCAGTCATCCTACTGCAAAGCGGATAACTGAGGCCTTGGCATCCTGGGTGGTGAGAAACGTGGTTCCGGTATCCATCATTACTGCAGAGCCAACTAGAGACTTGTTGGAGGTACTGTGTCCCCGGTACCAAATACCATCTAGGTTCCATTTCTCTAGGCAGGCGATACCGAAAATGTACACAGACCTCAGAAAAAGAGTCACCAGTGTCCTAAAAAATGCAGCTGTACCCAATGTCCACTTAACCACGGACATGTGGACAAGTGGAGCAGGGCAGGGTCAGGACTATATGACTGTGACAGCCCACTGGGTAGATGTATGGACTCCCGCCGCAAGAACAGCAGCGGCGGCACCAGTAGCAGCATCTCGCAAACGCCAACTCTTTCCTAGGCAGGCTACGCTTTGTATCACCGCTTTCCAGAATACGCACACAGCTGAAAACCTCTTACGGCAACTGAGGAAGATCATCGCGGAATGGCTTACCCCAATTGGACTCTCCTGTGGATTTGTGGCATCGGACAACGCCAGCAATATTGTGTGTGCATTAAATATGGGCAAATTCCAGCACGTCCCATGTTTTGCACATACCTTGAATTTGGTGGTGCAGAATTTTTTAAAAAACGACAGGGGCGTGCAAGAGATGCTGTCGGTGGCCAGAAAAATTGCGGGACACTTTCGGCGTACAGGCACCACGTACAGAAGACTGGAGCACCACCAAAAACTACTGAACCTGCCCTGCCATCATCTGAAGCAAGAAGTGGTAACGAGGTGGAATTCAACCCTCTATATGCTTCAGAGGTTGGAGGAGCAGCAAAAGGCCATTCAAGCCTATACAATTGAGCACGATATAGTAGGTGGAATGCACCTGTCTCAAGTGCAGTGGAGAATGATTTCAACGTTGTGCAAGGTTCTGATGCCCTTTGAACTTGCCACACGTGAAGTCAGTTCAGACACTGCCAGCCTGAGTCAGGTCATTCCCCTCATCAGGCTTTTGCAGAAGAAGCTGGAGGCATTGAAGAAGGAGCTAAAAGGGAGCGATTCCGCTAGGCATGTGGGACTTGTGGATGCAGCCCTTAATTCGCTTAACAAGGATTCACGGGTGGTCAATCTGTTGAAATCAGAGCACTACATTTTGGCCACCGTGCTCGATCCTAGATTTAAAGCCTACCTTGGATCTCTCTTTCCGGCAGACACAGGTCTGCTGGGGTTGAAAGACCTGCTGGTGACAAAATTGTCAAGTCAAGCGGAACGCGACCTGTCAACATCTCCTCCTTCACATTCTCCCGCAACTGGGGGTGCGAGGAAAAGGCTCAGAATTCCGAGCCCACCCGCTGGCGGTGATGCAGGGCAGTCTGGAGCGACTGCTGATGCTGACATCTGGTCCGGACTGAAGGACCTGACAACGATTACGGACATGTCGTCTACTGTCACTGCATATGATTCTCTCAACATTGATAGAATGGTGGAGGATTATATGAGTGACCGCATCCAAGTAGGCACGTCACACAGTCCGTACTTATACTGGCAGGAAAAAGAGGCAATTTGGAGGCCCTTGCACAAACTGGCTTTATTCTACCTAAGTTGCCCTCCCACAAGTGTGTACTCCGAAAGAGTGTTTAGTGCCGCCGCTCACCTTGTCAGCAATCGGCGTACGAGGTTACATCCAGAAAATGTGGAGAAGATGATGTTCATTAAAATGAATTATAATCAATTCCTCCGCGGAGACATTGACCAGCAGCAATTGCCTCCACAAAGTACACAGGGAGCTGAGATGGTGGATTCCAGTGGGGACGAATTGATAATCTGTGAGGAGGGGGATGTACACGGTGATATATCGGAGGGTGAAGATGAGGTGGACATCTTGCCTCTGTAGAGCCAGTTTGTGCAAGGAGAGATTAATTGCTTCTTTTTTGGGGGGGGTCCAAACCAACCCGTCATATCAGTCACAGTCGTGTGGCAGACCCTGTCACTGAAATGATGGGTTGGTTAAAGTGTGCATGTCCTGTTTTGTTTATACAACATAAGGGTGGGTGGGAGGGCCCAAGGACAATTCCATCTTGCACCTCTTTTTTCTTTTCTTTTTCTTTGCATCATGTGCTGATTGGGGAGGGTTTTTTGGAAGGGACATCCTGCGTGACACTGCAGTGCCACTCCTAGATGGGCCCGGTGTTTGTGTCGGCCACTAGGGTCGCTAATCTTACTCACACAGTCAGCTACCTCATTGCGCCTCTTTTTTTCTTTGCGTCATGTGCTGTTTGGGGAGGGTTTTTTGGAAGGGACATCCTGCGTGACACTGCAGTGCCACTCCTAGATGGGCCCGGTGTTTGTGTCGGCCACTAGGGTCGCTAATCTTACTCACACAGCTACCTCATTGCGCCTCTTTTTTTCTTTGCGTCATGTGCTGTTTGGGGAGGGTTTTTTGGAAGGGACATCCTGCGTGACACTGCAGTGCCACTCCTAGATGGGCCCGGTGTTTGTGTCGGCCACTAGGGTCGCTTATCTTACTCACACAGCGACCTCGGTGCAAATTTTAGGACTAAAAATAATATTGTGAGGTGTGAGGTATTCAGAATAGACTGAAAATGAGTGTAAATTATGGTTTTTGAGGTTAATAATACTTTGGGATCAAAATGACCCCCAAATTCTATGATTTAAGCTGTTTTTTAGTGTTTTTTGAAAAAAACACCCGAATCCAAAACACACCCGAATCCGACAAAAAAAATTCGGTGAGGTTTTGCCAAAACGCGTTCGAACCCAAAACACGGCCGCGGAACCGAACCCAAAACCAAAACACAAAACCCGAAAAATTTCAGGCGCTCATCTCTAGTTTTCACAGCAATCCTGGATTTGTGTAGGTGAGATGGGGTTCACTACGATATGCCGGCGGTCGGGCTCCCGGCGACCAGCATACCGGCGCCGGGAGCCCGACCGCCGGCTTACCGACAGTGTGGCGAGCGCAAATGAGCCCCTTGCGGGCTCGCTGCGCTCGCCACGCTATGGGCACGGTGGCGCGCTACCCGCGCAACACTATTTTATTCTCCCTCCAGGGGGGTCGTGGACCCCCACGAGGGAGAATAAGTGTCGGTATGCCGGCTGTCGGGCTCCCGGCGCCGGTATGCTGGTCGCCGGGAGCCCGACCGCCGGCATACTGAAGACCACCTGGTGAGATGGGTGTAGAGCAATACAAAGTGCTCCATCATGGCCCAATCCCCCGCTTATGATTTGCAAGCATTAGCGGCTTTTCAATGCTGGAGGCGGGGCTGTACTGACATGATTCCGCACACTACAGTGTGGGCCGACAAGATGTGGGGGAATTGCCCACTTTACCAGGAGCATAGAGCCTCTCTCCCAACTTCTAGGAGAGTGTAGGCAAGTATGCCTCTGCTTAGATTCAGCTAATCCTAGTGCTGGCCTTGGCCATGCTTACATTCTAATTGGAACAGCTGAAACAAGAGGATTGAGTATACCTTAAAGATCACAGAGAAATGTGGATATAGATGAAAAAAGGACAGGCTCAAATTAAGAGTGCATTTGAAGATTTGCAGAGTGTGGCAGAATCTGATAGACGTCCTCCTTCCCTTTTCTTCTAGTGTGAGTTACTATTCTTAATACGTAGGTAGTATTATATGCATTAAAATCTTGTGGGAGGTAAGTATCAAAGTTAAAAATGCAGTAAAATGCAGAGGCTTATTACCACAATGCATATAAAATTATATGGGACTATGATGTGCAGTTATACAGCAAGCTCTAGATTGCAAAACATTCTGGATCTTCTGCACAATAGGCAACAATAGTCTTCTATAGGTAGTGGCATTGCCTATAGAAGCCTATGGGCTTCTTTATGCAGAAATCCTCGGAGAGGGATCAGATGCCGTGCATGGCAAATAGGACTCCTGGGACATAAACTTGGAAGTTTTCTCATCGTACTACCAATGTACTGCAATAAGTAGCACCCAGTCTGGATGTTCACAGTCACCATGTCAACAGTGACTCTGTAGGCACGAGACAATCAGTGCTTGGATCCTGACATTGTTAAAATTATCCTTACAGCCATGGCAAAGCTGTCCATCTAGTACTTCTGGCAAATGCCAAAGGGTCGATATCCTAATGGCCAAGTCTAACACAAAAGCCTGGGCGAGCAGCTCATGACTTGTGACAAGCTCTATGAAGTGTGGCCAAACCCCTTATTTGTGACTCACATGTACATAGAGGGTTACCAAATCTGAAATAGTCCCAGTGCATCTATGCTTAGCTTACAGCATAATTATTATTATTATTATCCATTATTTATATGCCGCCACAAGGGTTCCGCAGCGCCCAATTACAGAGTACATATGCACATAATCAAAACAGGAAAACAGTGACTTACAGTTTTAGACAATATCGGACAAGTACAGGGTAACTAAGCATAACTATCAGTAGAGGACACAGAGGTAAGTATCAAGATGGCCAAGAACTGCAGAATTAGGGCAGCTGTGGATTACTAAAGTAAGAAAAGGATAAGCACATGAGGGAAGAGGGGAAGATAGCCCTACTCATGAGAGCTTACATCCTAAAGAGGAGGGGCAGACAGACAGGGGTGACACAGATGGGGTAGACCGAGCGTGAGACAGAGGGTTAGGATGAGATTTGGCTGGGTTTGGTAAAGAAGTGGGTCTTGAGAGCCCATTTGAAGTTCTGTAGAGAGGTGGAGAGTCTGAGGGGGAGAGGTAGAGAATTCCAGAATAAGGGAGCAGCACGTGAAAAATGTTGGAGGTAGGAGTGGGAGGAAGTAATCAGAAGACAGGAGAGTCGGCATGCATTAGCAGAGCGAAGAGGAGGGGTGGGAGTGTAAGGGGAGATAAGGTCAGAGATGTAACTGGGAGAGGAGTGGGTGAGTGATTTGTGAGTGTGAGACGTTTTTATTGGATTCTGAAAGGGGAGGGAAGCCAGTGAAGGGCTTGTAGGAGAGGGGAGGTGGACGTAGTGCGTTTGGTGAGCAAGATGAGCCGGGCTGCAGCACTGAGGATAGATTGGAGTGGAGAGAGGTAATTGTCAGGGAGGCCTGTTAGGAGGAGATTATAGTAATCCAGTCTGGAAATAATAACTAAGCATTATAACTATGCAGACATAGTAACTAATATGCCATTTTAGGAGGCCACTGGGTTTTTAAAGGTTGGACTAGGAAACAACAGCAGGTCAACACATAGTGTGCCATCCCCATGCTAAAATGTCCTCAAGCCCGAGCCTGTTCAGCACTCAGTAATGTGTTCAGTGATTGCATGTACATGCAGAGTTGGGCAGAAGAGTAGACACGCCTGTTTTCAGATGGGCTTTTGCACCATATAGGTTGCTGCAAGTGTGCCCTAATGATGATGATGGCTATACAGCAAAGTGCACAGACAAGGGCCTAATTCAGACCTGATCGCAGCAGCAAATTTGTTAGCAGATGGGCAAAACCATGTGCACTGCAGGGGGAGGAGGGGGGCAGATATAACATTTGCAGAGAGAGTTAGATTTGGGTGGGTTATATTGTTTCTGTGCAGGGTAAAAACTGGCTGCTTTATTTTTACACTGCAATTTAGATTTCAGTTTGAACACACCCCACCCAAATCTCACTCTCTCTGCACATTTTACATCTGGAATCTGTAGTGAACAACAAACCAGCGTAGGGTTTAGCAGATTGGTGAATTGGGGAGATACTGGTGAGAGGGAGGCAGTTCTGTGGTTTTCTGTACTTCAAATACGATTCAGAGCAACTGTCTCAAAAGTTCTACACTAGTGGAATTAGGAGTTAGCAAAGGGCAATACACACTTTTCATAAATGAGTCATTTATCCTCCCTTCATTATAATGAATGAATGGCAAGCCCATAAGTATTCAACTTCTGGACAAACATGGATCTGTCAGCTCTTGTATCAGATATTAGCATATTGTTTTTAAGTATAAATTAAGCAATGTACATTATGTATGTATATATACAAGAAAATATTTGCCACACAAAAGATGGCTTTTATTTAAATAATTAGCCTGTAATTCCAAAATCATAGACTTCAGGTTTGTGTCTGGTGAAAGGCAAGACCCACTGTGAAGTACTGTATTGCTTCATTTGTTTATCCCGGAATTGTTTACTTTTTTGTTACTTTCTTTTAATTAGTGTATTTGACAAATTGTCTGTTGAGCCAATATCTGCTTAGTTCCAGCACCAACTGTATGCAAGTGAAAAGGAAACGCGCTGCCACTATACCTATTAGTAATCTACATTAATCCATATTTGATATTTTAAAGACACCAACATGCTTTTTATGTGGCTTTATAATAATGATAAAGTAATGTTGTTACAATAAGTATTTACAGTATTGCAATTAAAGTGCACACGATGTGGATAGCAGTGACAGCTTGTGGTCAACGTGAGAACTGCTCCTACTCACTTTGGCCCTGATGCAGAGATGCACACAGATCACACGCATGCTGTGATTTCCCACACATTCTCAAGTGTGAAAATATGCAAATGCCAGTTAAACATTCCCTTTGTGTGCTGGGGATCTGATTTACCCACAATCCACTGTAACTTTCCTAAGATATGGCCACTGTGGCTGCAGTGCTGCAAAAGAGGTTACAGTCACATGCTGAAATACGTGCGTGATGCTCCCATAGCATGCCCATGACACCTCCTCTTTTTCTGAAGACTTAAGTCACCTACCAGTTTCCACCCTGAACAGCACATGGATCG
The DNA here is from genome assembly GCF_028390025.1 of Pseudophryne corroboree. Taxonomy (NCBI): domain Eukaryota; kingdom Metazoa; phylum Chordata; class Amphibia; order Anura; family Myobatrachidae; genus Pseudophryne; species Pseudophryne corroboree. The sequence continues at coordinate 694,497,559 of NC_086445.1, read as the reverse complement.
CATAAGCCGCCAAGTAATAGCGATACCCATGCAAATGCGCGGTAAGGATTTCCTAGACTTTTCGCACATGCACAGTAGCAAATAATCGCTCAACTGCGCAAACATTGGTACTGTGTCCACCGTCAAATCAGGCCCTATATCATAAAAATCTTTTATGGGCAGTACGTATGGTGTAATGGTTAGTATTACTACCTCACAGCACTGGCATTCCTCTAGGTACTTAGGTTCTTCCCACAATCCAAAAATATACTGGTAATTTAATTGGATCCCAACAAAAATTAACCCTAGTGTCAGAGCCCAGGGGGCCAATACACCCGGGCCCCCCTGTCTTAGAGGGCTCACCAGCCGGAGCTGCTCTACCCCTGCTCTGGTTTTGCTGTCTTTCCTCTCCAGCCTCCACCAGCAGCAGCAGCGGAGGCTGATGATTGCCTGAACCAGTCCCCATGCTGTCCAAGAGGAGGAGGAAAGGAGGTAGATGCCGCACAGGTGCATGCAGGACATCACATAGCCGCCGACGTGGGACTCTCACTGCACTGCTCCCCGGGCAGCGTGGACCCCTCCCTCCCCGGTAGCCTGGAGTCTTCTCTCCCCGTGCAGCATGGGCCCTCCCCCGACGGCTCCTGTTGCCGGCTGTGCTTGTCTGGGGGTAAGTGCATTGTTCAAATGCATGAAGGGCTGGAGAGTGTTACAATAATGAGTATCTGCAGACAACAGTGTGGCAGAGGTTCCTTGCAAGTTTGGGACTACAGTTCAGCAAATGGATTTCGGTATTTGGTCAGGATTAATGGTGCCCTCAATGCTGAGAAATACAGGCAGGTACTTATCGATCATGCAATGCCATCAGAAGGTGACTGACTGGCTCCAAATTTATTCTGCAGCAGGACAACGACCTCAAACATACAGCCAATGTCATTAAGAAGATCTGTGATAAGTGCTCCAAGATGTTTGGAACAACCTCCCTGCTGAGTTCCTTCAAAAACCATGTACAAGTGTACCTAGAAGAATTGATGCAGTTTTGAAGCCAAAGGGTGGTCACACCAAATATTCTTCTTAACACTATTTTTGAAAGGATTCATACTTTGCAGCATTTTTTCACACCTGCCTTAAACTTTTTATACAGTACTGAACTGTATATATACCATGCCATAGATACCATGCCATGTTATACACGTGGCTGAAATATAAGAGACTGGTCACTGGGTAATGAAAGTGTTTCTGTGCGGGGTAAATACTGGCTGCTTTATTTTTACACTGCAATTTAGATTTCAGTTTGAACACACAACACCCAAATCTAACTCTCTCTACACATTGGCCCTCATTCCGAGTTGTTCGCTCGCAAGCTGCTTTTAGCAGCATTGCACACGCTAAGCCGTCGCCTACTGGGAGTGAATCTTAGCTTAGCAAAATTGCGAACGAAAGATTCTCAAAATTGCGAATAGAAATTTCTAAGCAGTTTCTGAGTAGCTCGACACTTACTCTGCCACTGCGATCAGTTCAGTCAGTTTAGTTCCTGATTTGACGTCACAAACACACCCAGCGTTCGCCCAGACACTCCCCCGTTTCTCCAGCCACTCCCGCGTTTTTCCCAGAAACGGCAGCGTTTTTTCATACACTCCCATAAAACGGCCAGTTTCCGCCCAGAAACACCCACTTCCTGTCAATCACACAACGATCACCAGAACGAAGAAAAAACCTCGTAATGCCGTGAGTAAAATACCAAACTTCTTAGCAAATTTACTTGGCGCAGTCGCAGTGCGAACATTGCGCATGCGCAGTTTGCGGAAAATCGCTGCGATGCGATGAAAAAGAACGAGCGAACAACTCGGAATGAGGGCCATTGTCACTGACTCTTTAATATAATGCTAAAAAGACACAAACAGCCACAGGCAAAATTGTATTGCACACTCTAGTACAATGCACAAATCTATAACAAGATTCTAAAAAAATAAAATCTATTTGGTGCTCAAATGAATAGTGGACCTGATGCAAAGTTGAACAAGTTCTGTTGACCACAATTGTTCAAACTGAAATCTAAATTGCAGTGTAAAAATAAAGCAGCCAGTATTTACCATGCACTGGAACAATATAACCCAGACCAAATCTAATAGGCCCTACACACTGGGCTATAATTCTCAAAGATATGAACGATCTCGTTCATTAATGAATGAGATACCGTTCATATCTTTGAGTGTGGAGGCACCAGCGATGAACGATGCGCGGCCCCGCGCTCGTTCATCGTTGGTGCCCTGTCGCTTGTGCATGCAGGCCAATATGGACGATCTCGTCCATATTTGCCTGCACTTCTATGGAGCCGTGTGACGGGGGGAGAGAAGAAACTTCACCCCCCGTCACTGCCCACCCGCCGCCGGGTCGGCCGTAACCGCCGTCGGGCAGCTTCGCGGCGGATCGTTAAATGTGTAGAGCCCTTAACTCTCTCTGCAAATGTTATATCTGCCCCCCATCCTGCAGTGCACATGGTTTTGCCCAACTGCTAACAAATTTGCTTCTGCGATCAACTCTGAATTACCCCCTAAGTTACATACACTACTAAATGTATTATTTATCTCATAACCTGTCCGTGTGGCCTATGTTATGTAGGCAAGACAGATCGTACTTTGGGGGTCATTCAGATCTGACCGCTGGGCTGCTAATTTTGCTGTCCTGCGTTCAGATAGTTGCCGCCTCCAGGGGGAGTTTATATTTGACGTGCAAGTGTGTGATCCTATGTGTACGTCGAGCTGATAAAATCCACTTTGTGCAGTCTCTGTGCAGCCCAGGACTTACTCCTACATTGCGATCACATCAGGCTGATCGGGGCCGGAGCTGACGTCAGACACCCTCCCTGAAAACGCTTGTGAATGCCTGCATTTTTCTGGACACTCCCAGTAAATGGTCAGTTACCACCCACAAACGGCTTCCTCCTGTCAATCACCTTGCGAGCTCCTGGGCGATCGGATTTTTCACTCCATCCCGTTTCGGACCAGTGATGCCCTTTGTTGCTGTCTGACACGCGTGCGCATTGCGGTGCATACACATGCGCAGTTGGTACCTGATTGCCCGCTGTGCACAGCAGAAATCAGATCTGAATTACCTTCTTTTGAGAGAGAGGATAGCTGCACATAGGTCCTCCATTAAGGCTGATATATCTACAGGTAAAAGTGAACAACCAGTGGCAAGGCATTTTGCCCTGGCTGGTCATAGCCTTGAGACCTTACGCTATATCATCATTGACCACATACTGTACCTTGGAATATTAGAGGTGGTGATAGATCCCTACGTTTATTAAAGTGTGAATCCAATTGGATTGATGGCTTGAGGACCTTAGCCCCACATGGGCTTCACGAGACAATGGGACTCCACTGTTTTTTTTTTTTATAATTTATAGGGTGTATATATCTGGTATTGAATCTGTGTGCCTATAATTCACTTACCTATATTTGATGGATAATTTATCCTTATAATTGATTTGAGAGTGTTATGGGTTAAGTTTTCTGCTATGTAAAAGCCTTATGATCAAGTGTTAATAAGAGGTTGCTTTTTATTGTAACCACTCAAGTGGCAGAACTAGCGAGCGGTGGGCCCAGGGTGCAACAAAATGCTTTGCCCCCCCACCCCCATCCCGTCCAAGTCCACCCCCTCACCCCTGGAGAGGATCTGGTGAGGGGGACCTGCTCAGGACCAGGGAAATGGATACCTAGCAACAGTGCCGTAACTAGACATTTTAGCGCTGTGTGCAAGAAATGGCATCGGAGCCCCCCCCTTATGTAAAACAGGGGCAGTGCGCGGCGTAGGCGCGCGCAAAAAATATAGGGGTGTGACTTCATGGGGAAGGGGTGTGGCCACAAAATACCAATTCATATAACGGTGCACAGTTTACACCTTACGGCGGACAGATTCCCCTCTTTACACATTACAGCAGACAGCGTCCCCGTTTTACACATTACGGCAGAGTCCACCTTTTACACATTACGGCAGACAGCGTCCCCTTTTTACACATTACGGCAGACAGCGTCCCGTTTTTACACATTACGGCAGACAGCGTCCCCTTTCTTACACATTACGGCAGACAGCGTCCCGTTTTTACACATTACGGTAGACAGCGTCCCCTTTTTTACACATTACAACAGACAGTCCCCCTTTTTACAAATTACGGCAGACAACGTCCCCTTTTTGCACATTACGGCAGACAGAGTCCCCTTTTTTACACATTACAGCAGACAGTCCCCTTTTTTACACATTACGGCAGATAGCGCCCCCTTTTTACACATTATGGCAGACAGCGTCCCCTTTTTTACACATTACAGCAGACAGTCCCCCTTTTTACACATTACGGCAGACAGCGTCCCCTTTTTTACACATTACGGCAGACAGCGTCCCCATTTTTACACATTACGGCAGACAGAGTCCCCTTTTTTACACATTACAGCAGACAGTCCCCCTTTTCACACATTACAGCAGACAGTGTCCCCTTTTTTACACATTACGGCGGACAGCATCCTCTTTTTTACACATTACGGCAGACAGCGTCCCCTTTTTACACATTATGGCAGACAGCGTCCCCCTTTTTACACATTAAGGCAGACAGACAGAATAGATAGATAGATAGATAGATAGATAGAGAGAATAGATTATACTTACTGTCTCCGCTGGCAGTCAGGCTCCTCGGTGCAGCAGCTTCTGGTAGATCTCGGGCAGGGGAGAAGAAGGAGGAGGGAGGGGGACTCAGGAGCCACAGCAGCGCAATGTAATTGGTGGAGGCGCTGTTGCAGCTGTCCTTCTCCTTCCACATAGGCTGGCCGCCGCTGCTGTGATGAGGGAAGCACATCCCAGCATTCACACCGGTGGCCAGCCTATGTGGAAGGAGAGGGACAGCTGCAGCAGCGTCTCCACCAATTACACTGCGCTGCTGCGGCTCCCTCCTCCACCTCCCTCCTCCTTTCCCCCCCATGCCGGCTGTGTCCCTGTGCTCTTCTCAGTGGGTGGCAGTGGCCCTCAGCACACAGAGGCAGCCAGGCAGCATGTAACGAGTCAGTTTGACTCATTACATGACAGTGGTGCCAGTGGTGCCGAGAGAGGGAAGTAGAGGGTACAAATTACCTGGGCCCAGGTCTGATAGAGGGGCCCAGTTGAGGGCCAGGTTCACACCTCCTGTGATTAGGCCATGCCCCCTGAAAAGTACCTGGGCTCAACCAGGCTCTCTACTGCCCTGGCTGGGAGGAATGCCATGCTCCTGTGAGTGGGTGTGTCTCATGTGCTAGACATGCCCCAAAAGAGGTGTGTGTTGGCACAGTGTATTGGAATTGCCTGGGGTAGTGACGTCAGTCCACACACTTAATTACTTAAACCAGGCATGTCCAAACTGTGGCCCTCCAGCTGTTGTGAAACTACATATCCCAGTATGCCCTGACACAGTTTTGCTGTCAGAGAATGCTAAAGCTGTGTCAGGGCATGCTGGGATGTGTAGTTTCTCAACAGCTTGAGGGCCACAGTTTGGACATGTCTGTCTTAAACATTAATGCAGGTCTATTCAGTGAACACAGGTGACTCAGAAGTAATACTGATATAGGCAATTAGGGGCCCTTATATCATACGAGGTAACAGCAGTGGTAGCTTTACTTATCAAGAGTTGTCTCCACTGATGACGGACGAAGGACTGCACAGCCGTGCAGTCTGACTCCCGCTGTAGAGAAGATGCTGCGCCCGGCTCAGCTCCGGAGCCACAATACATGCAATGGAACGCTGTGAGTCTCTGTAGCCGAGATTGGCTCCCGGTCTCAGCTCTGCACTTTTGTACACACCAGGACCCAGTCTCTCTTTCTCTCTCACTCTAAGATGGAGGAGCAGGGATTACATCACATAGCTCTGCCTCCGAGTGACTCTTGGCACTAGGGAATTAACACCAGGGGATGTGCCCATAGACTGCTGTGTAGAAGAGACAGGCACAGAGCGCACCATATTCTTACAGTGTGGCCATGTCCCCAGCATGCTGTGGTCAAACCCCCTCCAGGAGGAGGTTATTGTACCGGGGCCCAGGATTTCTCTTGGCAGCCCTGAGTGTCGGGCCCCAGTGCAAGGCACCGCTTGCACTGGTGGTAGTTCCGCCACTGAACTACTCTTTGATTACAATTTGCTATTGTGTTTCGATTTGATGTGGTTACCTGGGATTTGTTTTAGCTGCTACTATTTAAAAAGATTGCTATATGCTATTTCAAATTGTATACATTTTTGACCCCTGTTCTGCTATCTGTACAGCATTGATGATGGAGTTTGTTGTGTTTTTTTTCTGTAGCTATTGCACCGGGCGATGGATGACGATGTCATCAGTGGGCGTCTTCATACCTGCACATACACATGGGGATGGCGATGCCTTTAAAATAGGATTTTGATAACCTACTGGTAAATCCTTTTCTCCTAGTCCGTAGAGGATGCTGGGGTCCACTTCATGACCATGGGGTATAGACGGGATACGCAGGAGACATGGGCACTCTAAAGACTTTTCATTGGGTGTGAACTGGCTCCTCTCTCTATGCCCCTCCTCCAGACCTCAGTTGTAGGAACTGTGCCCAGGGAGACTGACATTTCGAGGAAAGGAATTACTTAACTAGTGGTGAGATATCTACCAACTCACACCCTCAACCATGCCGCACACATGGCATTCAACATAACACACGCCAACAGGCATGAACTAATTGCAGCAAATTGCTGAACCAAGATAACACAACTTGTGTAACTGTAATAACTAAACTGCAGGTAAAGTACGCACTGGGACGGGCGCCCAGTATCCTCTACGGACTAGGAGAAAAGGATTTACCGGTAGGTTATCAAAATCCTATATTCTCATACGTCCTAGAGGATGCTGGGGTCCACTTCATGACCATGGGGTTTATACCAAAGCTCCAGTATGGGCGGGAGAGTGCGGATGACCCTGCAGCACCGATTGACAGAACTTGAGGTCCTCATCGGCCAAGGTGTCAAACTTGTAGAATTTTGCAAATGTGTTTGACCCTGACCAAGTAGCTGCTCGGCAAAGTTGTAATGCCGAGACCCCCCCAGGCAGCCGCCCAGGAGGAGCCCACCTTCCTAGTAGAATGGGCCTTCCCCGACATCAGTAACGGCAATCCAGCCGTAGAATGAGCTTGCTGAATCGTACCTCTGATCCAGCGCGCAATAGTCTGCTTGGAAGCAGGACACCCAATCTTGTTGTGAGCATACAGGACAAACAAAACCTCTGTTTTCCGTATTCGAGCTGTTCTAGCGACATAAATCTTCAAAGCTCTAACCACATCTAGAGACTTTGACTCAGCGAATGTGTCAGTAGCAACTGGCACCGCAATAGGTTGGTTTATGTGAAAAGAGGAAACCACCTTTGGAAGAAAATGTTGACGAGTTCTCAACTCTGCCCTATCTTCATGGAAGATCTGGTAAGGGCTCTTGTGGGACAAGGCCCCCAATTCAGACACCCCGCCTTGCGGATGCCAACGCCAAAAGCATCACCACTTTCCAAGTGAGAAACTTCAACTCTATTTCTTGTAGAGGCTCAGACCAACCCGATTGAAGGAACTGCAACACCACATTAAGGTCCTATGGTGCCACTGGAGGCACAAATGGAGGCTGGATGTGCAGAACCCCTTTCACAAATGTTTGAACTTCTGGAAAGGAGGCCAATTGTTTTTGAAAGAAAACTTATAAGGCCGAAATCTGGACCTTGATTGACCCCAATCTAAGGCCCGCATCCACACCAGCCTGCAGAAAATGGAGAAAACGTCCCAACTCAAACTCTTCCGTAGGAGTCTTCTTGGATTCACACCAAGACACATTTTCTCCAAATACGGTGGTAATGTTTAGACGTTACTCCTTTCCTGGCCTGGGGATGACTTCCTTGGGAATACCCTTTCGGGCTAGGATCCGACGCTCAACAGCCATGCCGTCAAACGTAGCCGCTGTAAGTCTTGATACACACACGGCCCCTGCTGTAGTAGGTCCTCTCGAGGAGGAAGAGGCCGAGGATCTTCTATGAGCAACTCCTGAAGATCTGGATACCAAGCCCTCCTTGGCCAGTCTGGGGCAATGAATATTGCTTAAACTCTTGTTCTTATTAATATTTTGAGAACTTTTCGAATCAGTGGAAGTGGAGGGAAAACATATACCGACCGAAACACCCACTGGGTCACCAGTGTATCCACTGCTATTGCTTGAGCGTCTCTCGACCTTGAACAATATCTCTGAAGCTTCTTGTTTAGACGAGATGCCATCATGTCTACTTGAGGAACTCCCCAAAGACTCGTCACCTCTGCGAAGGCTTCTTGGTGGAGGCCCCACTCTCCTGGATGGAGATCGTGTCTGCTGAGGAAGTCTTCTTCCCAGTTGTCCACTCCCGGAATGAAAATTGCTGACAGAGCTCTAACATGTCTTTCTGCCCAGAGGAGAATCCTTGTCACCTCTGCCATTGCCGCTCTGCTTTTCGTTCCACCTTGCCTGTTTATGTACGCGACTGCTGTTACATTGTCCGACTGTATCTGCACGGGATCTTGAAGAAGATGTACCGCTTGTAGAAGGCCGTTGTAAATGGCTCTCAATTCCAGAACGTTTATGTGAAGGCAGGCTTCCTGACTTGACCATTTTCCTTGGAAGCTTTCCCCCTGTGTGACAGCTCTCCAGCCTCGGAGTCTTGCATCTGTGGTTATTAGGACCCAGTCGTGAATCCCAAACCTGCGTCCCTCTAGTAGGTGAGAACTGTGTAGCCACTACAGGAGCGAAATCCTGGCTTTGGAAGACAGGATTATTTTCCGGTGTATGTGTAGGTGGCATCCGGACCACTTGTCCAACAGGTCCCACTAAAATACTCTGGCATGCAATCGGCCAAACTGTATGGCCTCGTAGGCCGCTACCATTTTCTCCAACAATAGAATGCATTGATGGATCGACACGCTTGTTGGTTTCAATATTTGTTTGACCATTTTCTGGATTTCCAGAGCCTTTTCCACTGGAAGAAATACTCTCCATACTTCTGTGTCCAGAATCATCCCTAAAAAGGACAATCTTGTCGTCGGTTCCAACTGCGACTTTGGAAAATTCATGATCCAACCGTGTTGTTGGTGTATTGACAGGGAGAGTGCGATGTTCTGCACCAACTGTTCACTGGATCTCGCTTTTATCAGGAGGTCGTCCAGATAAGGAATTATATTGACTCCTTTTTAACGAAGGAGCACCATCATCTCCGCCATCACCTTGGTGAATACCCTCGGTGCCGTGGAGAGTCCGAACGGCAACGTCTGAAACTCTTAATGGCAATCCTGTATTGCGAATCTCAGATAAGCTTGGTGAGGAGGATAAATGGGAACATGCAAGTAAGCATCTTTTATGTCTACTGACACCATGAAGTCCCCCTCTTCTAGACTGGACATCACTATCTTCAGGGATTCCATCTTGAACTTGAACCTTTTCAGGTAGAGATTCAGGTTTTTCAGGTTTAAAATCGGTCTGACCGAGCCGTCCGGCTTCGGAACTACAAAGAAGCTTGAATAAAAAAACCTTCCTGTGCCAAAGGTACCAGGACAATGACCTGATCCTGACATAATTTTTTAATTGCCGTTGTTACTGCCTCTCTTCCCGGAAGAGAAGCTGGCAAGGTCGATTTGAAAAATCGGCATGGGGGGACGTCTTGAAACTCTAGTTTGTTTGTACCCATGGGACACTATTTGTAAGACCCATTGGTCCAGGCCAGATTAAATCCAGATTTGGTTGAAAAGTTTCAGATGTGCTCCCACCCGAGCGGACTCCCACAAGGGAGCCCCAGCGTTATGCTGCAGATTTGGCAGAAGCAGGGGTGGACTTCTGCTCCTGCGATCCGGGAGACGCTGCAGATTTCTTTCCTTTTCCCCTTCCCCTACCTGCAAAAAAAGGGGAGACCTTTGGCCTTTTTGTATTTGTTGGGCCGAAAGGACTGTATGTGAGAGTGATGTGTCTTTTTCGCTGGTGTAGGAGCATAAGGCAAGAATGTCGACTTACCTGCGGTAGCTGCCGAGACTAACGCATCCAGCCCATCACCAAACAAGGCCTCACCTTTATACGGAAGAGCCTCCATATTTTATTTTGGAATCTACATCAGCATTCCACTGGCAAATCCACAACGCCCTCCGAGCTGATACTGCCATGGTAGCGGTTCTTGATCCCAAGAAACCAATATATTTCATGGATTCTAGTACGTACGCAGCAGCGTCTTTGATATGACCTAACGTTAGGAGCATCTTGTCTCCATCTATTGTGTCAATGTCTAATGAGAAGTTTTCTGACCACTTTTCAATAGCACTACTCACCCACTCACAGACAATGGTAGGCCTGAGTAGTGTCCCATTGGCCACATCAATAAATCACCTCACTCACTTGCGGTCTGTCGGCTCCTTAAGTGAAGCCATTCCAGGCGCAGGCAGAAACACCTTTTCTCTTTTATGACAGGGTCCTGACTAAAATGCGGGGTGACTCCCACCTTTTTTGGAAAAAGGTAAGCTGCCTGAATTCCTTTTGGGAATCTGAGATTTCTTTTCAGGTTAAATCAGACCTGAGGTGGAGGGAAAATTACATTACTTCTTTACTAAAGTAAACCCTCTCCTTGTGGTAAAAGAGGGGGCTTCGTAACTTCTAACACCTCCTTTATAGCTAAAACATGTTTTGAATGCTTTTTTGCTAACTTAGGACCTATTCCCCTGGAATCACTAGTGTCGACACAGGAATCAGAGCCCGTGTCGGTATCAGTTTGTACTACTTGTGCAAATTTGTATGTGACTCAGAAAGGACCCTGTGGATGCAAGGCATAACTATTAAAAATCACATCTTCAACAGATTATTTTCATTTTCTGTTTGAGATTCAGTCCAACCTCTTACTGATATGATTCACACTATCATGTAACCTTTCACCCAGTCAGGCTCTTGGTGTCATATTACACCTCTGTGTGCTTAACATGTCTCCACAGAGTTCCCTGCCACAGACATGTTCCACGTGCAGAACCACACCACAGACACTCCGGGATTTATAGGGGACAGACCCACAGTAAAATCTGTCAGAGGGACACAGATGGGATTTGCCAGTTCACAACCCAGCGCTAGTAACACAATGTCTGTGAACACAAAATGCCCACTGACATTCAGCGCTTTTATAATTTTAGTCACACAATTATATAGCACCAAATTCACTGTGACCCCCCCTGTCAGTAGTGGAGGAGGACCAGTGTTGTCTCTGCAGCCTGAGGAGAGAGAGAAAATGGTGCTGAGCAGTGTGCTGGCCGACTGAGGAGGAAGCTCCACTCTTCAATGGTGTGTTTCTCCTCAGCTTTTATGAGGTAATTTTTTATACTGGCGGGGTAGGACTGTGCCTCAGCATCTTATGCCCCTTATTTATGCCAGTTTCCATAGGTTTCATGCTGCCCAGCCCCCCCCCCCCCCCCGTGCCCTGCACCTTGCAGTGCCTTTGTATGTGTGGGCAACATGGCGCACTGCGCTCCCGCCAGCCGCGCGGTACCTTTAGCCATCACTTTCTTGATTGAAGATCTGTCTTCAAACACTCACCTGTCTTCTGACTTCTGGCTCTGTGAGGGGGGTGACGGCGTGCTGTGGGAGTGAGCATCTAGGCACGGCTAGCGTTCAGTTCCCTTCAGGAGCTAATGGTGTCCTGTCAGCCAGAAGCAGAGCCATGAAACTCTTTAGGAAGTTGGTTCCTACTTCTGCCCCCTCAGTCCCACGAAGCAGGGAGTCTGATGCCAGCAGATCTCCCTGAAAATAAAAAACCTAACATAAGTCTTTTCAGAGAAACTCAGTAGAGCTCCTCAGAGTGCATCCAGTCAACCTGGGCACATTTCTACAACTGAGGTCTGGAGGAGGGGCATAGAGGGAGGAGCCAGTTCGCACCCAATGAAAAGTCTTTAGAGTGCCCATGTCTCCTGCGGATCCCGTCTATACCCCATGGTCATGAAGTGGACCCCAGCATCCTCTAGGACGTATGAGAAAAAGGTGTGTTTGTACTACTGTTTTTATCCTGATGACGAAATGTGATTGCATTTTGAAACGTTGATCTTGCAAACCTGCTGATTTTGACTGTGTACTCCGAGTGCCACCTACACTCTAGCTGTATATATATATATATATATGTGTACTTGAATTCTATATTACACATATGTTACCTTATACTGCACAAGACTATGGTTTATTTTCTACAGTGCATTGCTCTTATTATTAATCTGGTATATTATCAGGCATGAACTAGTAGAATTAACTAATGTGCACCAGACATTTTTCGGGTTTTGTGTTTTGGTTTTGGATTCGGTTCTGCGGCCGTGTTTTGGATTCGGACGCGTTTTGGCAATACCTCCCTGAAAATTTTTTGTCGGATTCGGGTGTGTTTTGGATTCTGGTGTTTTTTTACAAAAACCCCTCAAAAACAGCTTAAATCAAAGAATTTGGGGGTCATTTTGATCCCATAGTATTATTAACCTCAATAACCATAATTTCCACTCATTTTCAGTCTATTCTGAACACCTCACACCTCAAAATATAATTTTTAGTCCTAAAATTTGCACCGAGGTCGCTGGATGACTAAGCTAAGTGACCCAAGTGGCCGACACAAACACCTGGCCCATCTAGGAGTGGCACTGCAGTGTCAGACAGGATGGCACTTCAAAAAAATAGTCCCCAAACAGCACATGATGCAAAGAAAAAAAGAGGCGCAATGAGGTAGCTGTGTGACTAAGCTAAGTGACCCAAGTGGCCGACACAAACACCTGGCCCATCTAGGAGTGGCACTGCAGTGTCAGACAGGATGGCACTTCAAAAAAATAGTCCCCAGACAGCACATGATGCAAAGAAAAAAAGAGGTGCACCAAGGTCGCTGGATGGCTAAGCTAAGCGACACAAGTGGCCGACACAAACACCTGGCCCATCTAGGAGTGGCACTGCAGTGTCAGGCAGGATGGCACTTCAAAAAAATAGTCCCCAAACAGCACATGATGCAAAGAAAAATGAAAGAAAAAAGAGGTGCAAGATGGAATTGTCCTTGGGCCCTCCCACCCACCCTTATGTTGTATAAACAGGACATGCACACTTTAACAAACCCATCATTTCAGCGACAGGGTCTGCCACACAACTGTGACTGAAATGACTGGTTGGTTTGGGCCCCCACCAAAAAAGAAGCAATCAATCTCTCCTTGCACAAACTGGCTCTACAGAGGCAAGATGTCCACCTCCTCCTCATCGTCCGATTCCTCACCCCTTTCACTGTGTACATCCCCCTCCTCACAGATTATTAATTCGTCCCCACTGGAATCCACCATCTCAGGTCCCTGTGTACGTTCTGGAGGCAATTGCTGGTGAATGTCTCCACGGAGGAATTGATTATAATTCATTTTGATGAACATCATCTTCTCCACATTTTCTGGAAGTAACCTCATACGCCGATTGCTAACAAGGTGAGCGTCTGCACTAAACACTCTTTCAGAGTACTCACTGGAGGGTCGGCAACTTAGGTAAAATAAAGCCAGTTTCTGCAAGGGCCTTCAAATTGCCTCTTTTTCCTGCCAGTATACGTACGGACTGTCTGACGTGCCTACTTGGATGCGGTCACTCATATAATCCTCCACCATTCTTTCAATGGTGAGAGAATCATATGCAGTGACAGTAGACGACATGTCAGTAATCGTTGGCAGGTCCTTCAGTCCGGACCAGATGTCAGCACTCGCTCCAGACTGCCCTGCATCACCGCCAGCGGGTGGGCTCGGAATTCTTAGCCTTTTCCTCGCACCCCCAGTTGCGGGAGAATGTGAAGGAGGAGCTGTTGACGGGTCACGTTCCGCTTGACTTGACAATTTTCTCACCAGCAGGTCTTTGAACCTCTGCAGACTTGTGTCTGCCGGAAAGAGAGATCCAACGTAGGTTTTAAGTCTAGGATCGAGCACGGTGGCCAAAATGTAGTGCTCTGATTTCAACAGATTGACCACCCGTGAATCCTGGTTAAGCGAATTAAGGGCTCCATCCACAAGTCCCACATGCCTAGCGGAATCGCTCTGTTTTAGCTCCTCCTTCAATGTCTCCAGCTTCTTCTGCAAAAGCCTGATGAGGGGAATGACCTGACTCAGGATGGCAGTGTCTGAACTGACTTCACGTGTGGCAAATTCAAAGGGTTGCAGAACCTTGCACAACGTTGAAATCATTCTCCACTGCGCTTGAGTCAGGTGCATTCCCCCTCCTTTGCCTATATCGTAGGCAGATGTGTAGGCTTGAATGGCCTTTTGCTGCTCCTCCATCCTCTGAAGCATATAGAGGGTTGAATTCCACCTCGTTACCACCTCTTGCTTCAGATAATGGCAGGGCAGGTTCAGGTCTGTTTGCTGGTGCTCCAGTCTTCGGCACGCAGTGGCTGAATGCCGAAAGTGGCCCGCAATTCTTCGGGCCACCGACAGCATCTCTTGCACGCCCCTGTCGTTTTTTTAAATAATTCTGCACCACCAAATTCAATGTATGTGCAAAACATGGGACGTGCTGGAATTTGCCCAGATGTAATGCACGCACAATATTGCTGGCGTTGTCCGATGTCACAAATCCCCAGGAGAGTCCATTTGGGGTAAGCCATTCTGCGATGATGTTCTTCAGTTTCCGTAAGAGGTTGTCAGCTGTGTGCCTCTTCTGGAAAGCGGTGATACAAAGCGTAGCCTGCCTTGGAACGAGTTGGCGTTTGCGAGATGCTGCTACTGGTGCCGCCGCTGCTGTTCTTGCTGCGGGAGGCAATACATCTACCCAGTGGGCTGTCACAGTCATATAGTCCTGAGTCTGCCCTGCTCCACTTGTCCACATGTCCGTGGTTAAGTGGACATTGGGTACAACTGCATTTTTTAGGACACTGGTGACTCTTTTTCTGAGGTCTGTGTACATTTTCAGTATCGCCTGCCTAGAGAAATGGAACCTAGATGGTATTTGGTACCGGGGACACAGTACCTCAATCAAGACTGTAGTTGCCTGTGACTTAACGGTGGATAACGGAAACACGTTTCTCACCGCCCAGGCTGCCAAGGCCTGAGTTATCCGCTTTGCAGCAGGATGACTGCTGTGATATTTCATCTTCCTCGCAAAGGACTGTTGGACAGTCAATTGCTTACTGGAAATAGTACAAGTGGTCTTCCGACTTCCCCTCAGGGATGACGATCGACTCCCAGCAGCAAAAACAGCAGAGCCAGGAGCAGTAGGCGTTACACTCAAGGATCCATCGGAGGAATCCCAGTCAGGAGAGGACTCGTCAGACTTTCCAGTGACATGGCCTGCAGGACTATTGGCATTCCTGTCTAAGGAGTAAATTGACACTGAGGGAGTTGGTGGTGTGGTTTGCAGGAGCTTGGTTACAAGAGGAAGGGATTTAGTGGTCAGTGGACTGCTTCCGCTGTCATCCAAAGTTTTTGAACTTGTCACTGACTTATGATGAATGCGCTGCAGGTGACGTTTAAGGGAGGATGTTCCGAGGTGGTTAACGTCCTTACCCCTACTTATTACAGCTTGACAAAGGCAACACACGGCTTGACACCTGTTGTCCGCATTTGTGTTAAAATAATTCCACACCGAAGAGGTGATTTTTTTTGTAATTTGACCAGGCATGTCAATGGCCATATTCGTCCCACGGACAACAGGTGTCTCCCCGGGTGCCTGACTTAAACAAACCACCTCACCATCAGAATCCTCCTTGTCAATTTCCTCCTCAGCGCCAGCAACACCCATATCCTCATCCTGGTGTACTTCAACAGTGACATCTTCAATTTGACTATCAGGAACTGGACTGCGGGTGCTCCTTCCAGCACTTGCAGGGGGCGTGCAAATGGTGGAAGGCGCCACCTCTTCCCGTCCAGTGTTGGGAAGGTCAGGCATCGCAGCCGACACAATTGGACTCTCCTTGGGGATTTGTGATTTAGAGGAACGCACAGTTCTTTGCTGTGCTTTTGCCAGCTTAAGTCTTTTCATTTTTCTAGCGAGAGGATGAGTGCTTCCATCCTCATGTGAAGCTGAACCACTAGCCATGAACATAGGCCAGGGCCTCAGCCGTTCCTTGCCACTCCGTGTCGTAAATGGCATATTGGCAAGTTTACGCTTCTCCTCAGACGCTTTTAATTTTGATTTTTGGGTCATTTTACTAAACTTTTGTGTTTTGGATCTTACATGCTCTCTACTATGACATTGGGCATCGGCCTTGGCAGACGACGTTGATGGCATTTCATCGTCTCGGCCATGACTAGTGGCAGCAGCTTCAGCACGAGGTGGAAGTGGATCTTGATCTTTCCCTATTTTACCCTCCACATTTTTGTTCTCCATTTTTTAATGTGTGGAATTATATGCCAGTATCAATAGCAATGGCCTACTACTATATATACTGCGCACAACTGAAATGCACCACAGGTATGGATGGATAGTATACTTGACGACACAGAGGTAGGTACAGCAGTGGCCTACTGTACCGTACTGCTATATATTATATACTGGTGGTCAGCAAACTGTGCAAAACTGAAATGCACCACAGGTATGGATGGATAGTATACTTGACGACACAGAGGTAGGTAGAGCAGTGGCCTACTGTACCGTACTGCTATATATTATATACTGGTGGTCAGCAAACTGTGCAAAACTGAAATGCACCACAGGTATGGATGGATAGTATACTTGACGACACAGAGGTAGGTAGAGCAGTGGCCTACTGTACCGTACTTCTATATATTATATACTGGTGGTCAGCAAACTGTGCAAAACTGAAATGCACCACAGGTATGGATGGATAGTATACTTGACAACACAGAGGTAGGTAGAGCAGTGGCCTACTGTACCGTACTGCTATATATTATATACTGGTGGTCAGCAAACTGTGCAAAACTGAAATGCACCACAGGTATGGATGGATAGTATACTTGACGACACAGAGGTAGGTAGAGCAGTGGCCTACTGTACCGTACTGCTATATATTATATACTGGTGGTCAGCAAACTGTGCAAAACTGAAATGCACCACAGGTATGGATGGATAGTATACTTGACGACACAGAGGTAGGTAGAGCAGTGGCCTACTGTACCGTACTGCTATATATTATATACTGGTGGTCAGCAAACTGTGCAAAACTGAAATGCACCACAGGTATGGATGGATAGTATACTTGACGACACAGAGGTAGGTAGAGCAGTGGCCTTCTGTACCGTACTCCTATATATTATATACTGGTGGTCAGCAAAATTATGCACTGTACTCCTACTATATACTACAATGCAGCACAGATATGGAGCGTTTTTCAGGCAGAGAACGTATAATACTGGTGGTCACTGGTCAGCAAAACTCTGCACTGTACTCCTTCTATATAATACTGCTGGTCCCCAGTCCCCACAATAAAGCAGTGTGAGCACAGATATATGCAGCACACTGAGCACAGATATGGGGCGTTTTTCAGGCAGAGAACGTATAATACTGGTGGTCACTGGTCAGCAAAACTCTGCACTGTACTCCTCCTCTATAATACTGCTGGTCCCCAGTCCCCACAATAAAGCAGTGTGAGCACAGATATATGCAGCACACTGAGCACAGATATGGAGCGTTTTTCAGGCAGAGAACGTATAATACTGGCAGTCACTGGTCAGCAAAACTCTGCACTGTACTCCTCCTATAATACTGCTGGTCCCCAGAATAAAGATATTTGCAGCCCCCTGAAACAAAGTGAGAGGACGCCAGCCACGTCCTCTCACTATCATTTCCAATGCACGAGTGAAAAATGGCGGCGATGCGCGGCTCCTTATATAGAATCCGAATCTCGCGAGACTCCGACAGCGGGATGATGACGTTCGGGCGCGCTCGGGTTAACCGAGCCATACGGGAGAATCCGAGTCTGCCTCGGACCCGTGTAAAATGGGTGAAGTTCGGGGGGGGGTTCGGATTCCGAGGAACCGAACCCGCTCATCACTAATACAGGTTGAGTATCCCATATCCAAATATTCTGAAATACGGAATATTCCGAAATACGGACTTTTTTGAGTGAGAGTGAGATAGTGAAATCTTGTTTTCTGTGGCTCAATGTACTCAAACTTTAATTAATACACAAAGTTATTAAAAATATTGTATTAAATGACCTTCAGGCTGTGTGTATAAGGTGTATATGAAACATAAATGCAATCTGTGCTTGGACTTGGGTTCCATCGCCATGATATCTCATTATGGTATGCAATTATTCCAAAATACGGAAAAATCCGATATCCAAAATACCTCTGGTCCCAAGCGTTTTGGATAAGGGATACTCAACCTGTATATATATATATATATACACGAACAAGGCAGTTGGCACTCAAAGGGTTAAATTCCACAACCAGCCTCCATGCCACAACCGAAAGTTCTATGCACAACACCAAAAAGAAACGGCACTGGAGGCAATGTATTTCCAAAAAAATGCTGTGTATTAAAAGCGACAGCTGTTTCAGGGCAATAGCCTTTTTCTGAAGCAACCACAACAAATTTTGTCCAGCATTTGGTGTGGTTGCTTGAGAAAAGGGCTATTGCCCTGAAACAGGTGTCGCTTTTAATACACAGCATTTTTTTGGAAATACATTGCCTCCAGTGCCGTTCCTTTTTGGTGTTGTGTGTGTATATATATATATATATATATATATATATATATATATATATATATTCATCAGGGGGCCCAGACCATGAACTCTCTAATGGTTAGCCAAACCCCTGTAGCGGCTGGCCACACCCCTCTATAGGCTGACCACACCTTTAAACATGGGCCCCTACCACTGCATTCCTCCGGTGGGTCATTCATACCCCAGTCTGACACTATACGGGGCAGATTCCAGAAATGGGTGGAGTCAAGCATGGGGGTGGAGACTGAAGTGTCCCAGTACATCATGCTGGGTCTGTAAAACTAGTGTGTGTGTGTGTGTGTATATATATATATATATATATATATATAGAGAGAGAGAGAATGCAGCTGCTCCGGCACTCCACGAAGTCCAATGCTAGTCCCCTTCTTAAGGATAACAGTGGTGCAAAACAAGAGTGTTTCAATAAGGTTAGAAACACTTACCCCCTGACCCCATTCAGTCACATGCTGCAGCGTTTCTCTCTGGCCGCCCGCTCAGGACTTCCGCCCAGCTCACTGGCGCCTCGACGGGACCGGAAGTGACGTCGCGGGAGCGGGCCACGTAACCATGGTAACCGCTCGAGGCATACTCAATGTCTGAGCGTCTCCTCCTGGCCGCGTCTCTCTCACTTCCGCCCAGACGTTCACAAGTGCCGCGAGATCTGGAGCCACATCACGGAAGCCAGCTGCGTTACCGTGGTAACGCTGTCTGCTGTGAATAAACATAATACAAGACAATGACATAAGTGACAAAGTAAGATGACCTTGGAAGGTCAATGTGAAAGTGACATATCATGATAAAGTGCTAGTGCAAGCTACAAAACAGTTGAACACAACCATTAAAAACATCCAAAGGTGCAAAGACAAATGTACATAATGACACCTCTAATATTAAAATGACCTACTGATATATGTCAAATATGGCAACAACATCCTGACCACTTGAACATTTATTGGTGCCCTGGGGCTTGTGAAGAAATGGTGAAAGCACGAGCGCATAGCGCCCAGACTGCATGGCTTCACCTTTCTAAACATACTCTTGCTGGAACACTATTGGCCAGACGGAAATCACAAGAAGTTAATTAACCCCAAATTTTCATTCAGACCCCCGGGTTTCAGAGTATTCAGCCTGTGAATCCACATGGACTCCAGCTGCAATAACTTACGGCCCCTATCGCCCCCCGAATCGAATCAGGAACATGATCGATGATGCGATGTTTAAACTAGAGATGAGCGCCTGAAATTTTTCGGGTTTTGTGTTTTGGTTTTGGGTTCGGTTCCGCGGCCGTGTTTTGGGTTCGAACGCGTTTTGGCAAAACCTCACCGAATTTTTTTTGTCGGATTCGGGTGTGTTTTGGATTCGGGTGTTTTTTTCAAAAAACACTAAAAAACAGCTTAAATCATAGAATTTGGGGGTCATTTTGATCCCAAAGTATTATTAACCTCAAAAACCATAATTTACACTCATTTTCAGTCTATTCTGATTACCTCACACCTCACAATATTATTTTTAGTCCTAAAATTTGCACCGAGGTCGCTGTGTGAGTAAGATAAGCGACCCTAGTGGCCGACACTAACACCGGGCCCATCTAGGAGTGGCACTGCAGTGTCACGCAGGATGTCCCTTCCAAAAAACCCTCCCCAAACAGCACATGACGCAAAGAAAAAAAGAGGCGCAATGAGGTAGCTGTGTGAGTAAGATTAGCGACCCTAGTGGCCGACACAAACACCGGGCCCATCTAGGAGTGGCACTGCAGTGTCACGCAGGATGGCCCTTCCAAAAAACCCTCCCCAAACAGCACATGACGCAAAGAAAAAAAGAGGCGCAATGAGGTAGCTGTGTGAGTAAGATTAGCGACCCTAGTGGCCGACACAAACACCGGGCCCATCTAGGAGTGGCACTGCAGTGTCACGCAGGATGGCCCTTCCAAAAAACCCTCCCCAAACAGCACATGACGCAAAGAAAAAAAGAGGCGCAATGAGGTAGCTGACTGTGTGAGTAAGATTAGCGACCCTAGTGGCCGACACAAACACCGGGCCCATCTAGGAGTGGCACTGCAGTGTCACGCAGGATGTCCCTTCCAAAAAACCCTCCCCAAACAGCACATGACGCAAAGAAAAAAAGAGGCGCAATGAGGTAGCTGTGTGAGTAAGATTAGCGACCCTAGTGGCCGACACAAACACCGGGCCCATCTAGGAGTGGCACTGCAGTGTCACGCAGGATGTCCCTTCCAAAAAACCCTCCCCAATCAGCACATGATGCAAAGAAAAAGAAAAGAAAAAAGAGGTGCAAGATGGAATTATCCTTGGGCCCTCCCACCCACCCTTATGTTGTATAAACAAAACAGGACATGCACACTTTAACCAACCCATCATTTCAGTGACAGGGTCTGCCACACGACTGTGACTGATATGACGGGTTGGTTTGGACCCCCCCAAAAAAGAAGCAATTAATCTCTCCTTGCACAAACTGGCTCTACAGAGGCAAGATGTCCACCTCATCTTCACCCTCCGATATATCACCGTGTACATCCCCCTCCTCACAGATTATCAATTCGTCCCCACTGGAATCCACCATCTCAGCTCCCTGTGTACTTTGTGGAGGCAATTGCTGCTGGTCAATGTCTCCGCGGAGGAATTGATTATAATTCATTTTAATGAACATCATCTTCTCCACATTTTCTGGATGTAACCTCGTACGCCGATTGCTGACAAGGTGAGCGGCGGCACTAAACACTCTTTCGGAGTACACACTTGTGGGAGGGCAACTTAGGTAGAATAAAGCCAGTTTGTGCAAGGGCCTCCAAATTGCCTCTTTTTCCTGCCAGTATAAGTACGGACTGTGTGACGTGCCTACTTGGATGCGGTCACTCATATAATCCTCCACCATTCTATCAATGTTGAGAGAATCATATGCAGTGACAGTAGACGACATGTCCGTAATCGTTGGCAGGTCCTTCAGTCCGGACCAGATGTCAGCATCAGCAGTCGCTCCAGACTGCCCTGCATCACCGCCAGCGGGTGGGCTCGGAATTCTGAGCCTTTTCCTCGCACCCCCAGTTGCGGGAGAATGTGAAGGAGGAGATGTTGACAGGTCGCGTTCCGCTTGACTTGACAATTTTGTCACCAGCAGGTCTTTCAACCCCAGCAGACCTGTGTCTGCCGGAAAGAGAGATCCAAGGTAGGCTTTAAATCTAGGATCGAGCACGGTGGCCAAAATGTAGTGCTCTGATTTCAACAGATTGACCACCCGTGAATCCTTGTTAAGCGAATTAAGGGCTGCATCCACAAGTCCCACATGCCTAGCGGAATCGCTCCGTGTTAGCTCCTTCTTCAATGCCTCCAGCTTCTTCTGCAAAAGCCTGATGAGGGGAATGACCTGACTCAGGCTGGCAGTGTCTGAACTGACTTCACGTGTGGCAAGTTCAAAGGGCATCAGAACCTTGCACAACGTTGAAATCATTCTCCACTGCACTTGAGACAGGTGCATTCCATCTCCTATATCGTGCTCAATTGTATAGGCTTGAATGGCCTTTTGCTGCTCCTCCAACCTCTGAAGCATATAGAGGGTTGAATTCCACCTCGTTACCACTTCTTGCTTCAGATGATGGCAGGGCAGGTTCAGTAGTTTTTGGTGGTGCTCCAGTCTTCTGTACGTGGTGCCTGTACGCCGAAAGTGTCCCGCAATTTTTCTGGCCACCGACAGCATCTCTTGCACGCCCCTGTCGTTTTTTAAAAAATTCTGCACCACCAAATTCAAGGTATGTGCAAAACATGGGACGTGCTGGAATTTGCCCATATTTAATGCACACACAATATTGCTGGCGTTGTCCGATGCCACAAATCCACAGGAGAGTCCAATTGGGGTAAGCCATTCCGCGATGATCTTCCTCAGTTGCCGTAAGAGGTTTTCAGCTGTGTGCGTATTCTGGAAAGCGGTGATACAAAGCGTAGCCTGCCTAGGAAAGAGTTGGCGTTTGCGAGATGCTGCTACTGGTGCCGCCGCTGCTGTTCTTGCGGCGGGAGTCCATACATCTACCCAGTGGGCTGTCACAGTCATATAGTCCTGACCCTGCCCTGCTCCACTTGTCCACATGTCCGTGGTTAAGTGGACATTGGGTACAACTGCATTTTTTAGGAGACTGGTGAGTCTTTTTCTGACGTCCGTGTACATTCTCGGTATCGCCTGCCTAGAGAAGTGGAACCTAGATGGTATTTGGTAACGGGGGCACACTGCCTCAATAAATTGTCTAGTTCCCTGTGAACTAACGGCGGATACCGGACGCACGTCTAACACCAACATAGTTGTCAAGGACTCAGTTATCCGCTTTGCAGTAGGATGACTGCTGTGATATTTCATCTTCCTCGCAAAGGACTGTTGAACAGTCAATTGCTTACTGGAAGTAGTACAAGTGGGCTTACGACTTCCCCTCTGGGATGACCATCGACTCCCAGCGGCAACAACAGCAGCGCCAGCAGCAGTAGGCGTTACACGCAAGGATGCATCGGAGGAATCCCAGGCAGGAGAGGACTCGTCAGACTTGCCAGTGACATGGCCTGCAGGACTATTGGCATTCCTGGGGAAGGAGGAAATTGACACTGAGGGAGTTGGTGGGGTGGTTTGCGTGAGCTTGGTTACAAGAGGAAGGGATTTACTGGTCAGTGGACTGCTTCCGCTGTCACCCAAAGTTTTTGAACTTGTCACTGACTTATTATGAATGCGCTGCAGGTGACGTATAAGGGAGGATGTTCCGAGGTGGTTAACGTCCTTACCCCTACTTATTACAGCTTGACAAAGGGAACACACGGCTTGACACCTGTTGTCCGCATTTCTGGTGAAATACCTCCACACCGAAGAGCTGATTTTTTTGGTATTTTCACCTGGCATGTCAACGGCCATATTCCTCCCACGGACAACAGGTGTCTCCCCGGGTGCCTGACTTAAACAAACCACCTCACCATCAGAATCCTCCTGGTCAATTTCCTCCCCAGCGCCAGCAACACCCATATCCTCCTCATCCTGGTGTACTTCAACACTGACATCTTCAATCTGACTATCAGGAACTGGACTGCGGGTGCTCCTTCCAGCACTTGCAGGGGGCATGCAAATAGTGGAAGGCGCATGCTCTTCACGTCCAGTGTTGGGAAGGTCAGGCATCGCAAACGACACAATTGGACTCTCCTTGTGGATTTGGGATTTCAAAGAACGCACAGTTCTTTGCGGTGCTTTTGCCAGCTTGAGTCTTTTCAGTTTTCTAGCGAGAGGCTGAGTGCTTCCATCCTCATGTGAAGCTGAACCACTAGCCATGAACATAGGCCAGGGCCTCAGCCGTTCCTTGCCACTCCGTGTGGTAAATGGCATATTGGCAAGTTTACGCTTCTCCTCCGACAATTTTATTTTAGGTTTTGGAGTCCTTTTTTTTCTGATATTTGGTGTTTTGGATTTGACATGCTCTGTACTATGACATTGGGCATCGGCCTTGGCAGACGACGTTGCTGGCATTTCATCGTCTCGGCCATGACTAGTGGCAGCAGCTTCAGCACGAGGTGGAAGTGGATCTTGATCTTTCCCTAATTTTGGAACCTCAACTTTTTTGTTCTCCATATTTTATAGGCAGAACTAAAAGGCACCTCAGGTAAACAATGGAGATGGATGGATTGGATACTAGTATACAATTATGGACGGACTGCCACGGTTAGGTGGTATAAAAAAACCACGGTTAGGTGGTATATATTATAATAATAATACAATTATGGATGGACGGACTGCCTGCCGACTGCCGACACAGAGGTAGCCACAGCCGTGAACTACCGCACTGTACACTGGTTGATAAAGAGATAGTAGTATACTCGTAACAACTAGTATGACACTATGACGACGGTATAAAGAATGAAAAAAAAACCACGGTTAGGTGGTATATATTATAATAATAATACAATTATGGATGGACGGACTGCCTGCCGACTGCCGACACAGAGGTAGCCACAGCCGTGAACTACCGCACTGTACACTGGTTGATAAAGAGATAGTAGTATACTCGTAACAACTAGTATGACACTATGACGACGGTATAAAGAATGAAAAAAAAACCACGGTTAGGTGGTATATATTATAATAATAATACAATTATGGATGGACGGACTGCCTGCCGACTGCCGACACAGAGGTAGCCACAGCCGTGAACTACCGCACTGTACACTGGTTGATAAAGAGATAGTAGTATACTCGTAACAACTAGTATGACACTATGACGACGGTATAAAGAATGAAAAAAAAACCACGGTTAGGTGGTATATATTATAATAATAATACAATTATGGATGGACGGACTGCCTGCCGACTGCCGACACAGAGGTAGCCACAGCCGTGAACTACCGCACTGTACACTGGTTGATAAAGAGATAGTAGTATACTCGTAACAATTAGGATGACACTATGACGGTATAAAGAATGAAAAAAAAACCACGGTTAGGTGGTAGGTATATAATAATAAATAATACAATTCTGGTCGGACGGACTGCCTGCCGTGTGCCGACACAGAGGTAGCCACAGCCGTGAACTACCGCACTGTACACTGGTTGATAAAGAGATAGTAGTATACTCGTAACAATTAGGATGACACTATGACGGTATAAAGAATGAAAAAAAAACCACGGTTAGGTGGTAGGTATATAATAATAAATAATACAATTCTGGTCGGACGGACTGCCTGCCGTGTGCCGACACAGAGGTAGCCACAGCCGTGAACTACCGCACTGTACACTGGTTGATAAAGAGATAGTAGTATACTCGTAACAATTAGGATGACACTATGACGGTATAAAGAATGAAAAAAAAACCACGGTTAGGTGGTAGGTATATAATAATAAATAATACAATTCTGGTCGGACGGACTGCCTGCCGTGTGCCGACACAGAGGTAGCCACAGCCGTGAACTACCGCACTGTACACTGGTTGATAAAGAGATAGTAGTATACTCGTAACAATTAGGATGACACTATGACGGTATAAAGAATGAAAAAAAAACCACGGTTAGGTGGTAGGTATATAATAATAAATAATACAATTCTGGTCGGACGGACTGCCTGCCGTGTGCCGACACAGAGGTAGCCACAGCCGTGAACTACCGCACTGTACACTGGTTGATAAAGAGATAGTAGTATACTCGTAACAATTAGGATGACACTATGACGGTATAAAGAATGAAAAAAAAACCACGGTTAGGTGGTAGGTATATAATAATAAATAATACAATTCTGGTCGGACGGACTGCCTGCCGTGTGCCGACACAGAGGTAGCCACAGCCGTGAACTACCGCACTGTACTGTGTCTGCTGCTAATATAGACTGGTTGATATTTAAAGAGATATTAGTAGTATACAACAATACTATACTGGTGGTCAGGCACTGGTCACCACTCCTGCAGCAAAAGTGTGCACTGTTAATTAATATAATTGTACTCCTGGCTCCTGCTAACAACCTGCAGTGCTCCCCAGTCTCCCCCACAATTAATTATAAGCTTTTAATTTATACATTGATGACTGTGCAGCACACTGGGCTGAGCTGAGTGCACACAGACTGAGTCACACTGTGTGACTGACTGTGCTGTGTATCGTTTTTTTTTTCAGGCAGAGAACGGATATAGCAGAGAGAAGTGAACGGATATATTATATTAAATAAAAGTTAACTAGCAACTGCACTGGTCACTGACTGTGGTAAACTAACTCTGTCTGCGACTCTGCACAATCTCTCTCTATCTAATCTATCTATCTCTATTCTAATGGAGAGGACGCCAGACACGTCCTCTCCCTATCAATCTCAATGCACGAGTGAAAATGGCGGCGACGCGCGGCTCCTTATATAGAATCCGAGTCTCGCGATAGAATCCGAGCCTCGCGAGAATCCGACAGCGTCATGATGACGTTCGGGCGCGCTCGGGTTAACCGAGCAAGGCGGGAAGATCCGAGTCGCTCGGACCCGTGGAAAAAAAAGTGAAGTTCGTGCGGGTTCGGATTCAAAGAAACCGAACCCGCTCATCTCTAGTTTAAACGTGGCCATTGAATGTCTGAATGTCACGAAATGTTTGGCCACAGGTTGATCACCACTACCTGATGCCAAAGCATTTCGGATGGCCAGTCTGTGCTGGGCCATTCTGATTTTGAACTGGCATTCCGTTTTGCCAATGTAATACCGCCCGCATGGGCAGATGATGGCATAAATTACAAACTTCGTACTACATGTGAGTGGCCATTTGATTTTGTAATTTTTCCCTGAAAAGGGGTGGGCTATGGTGGTCCCTGGTGACATATGGGAACATGTTGTACAGCCAGTACATTTGAAATAGCCATTGCGCCTGGTCAAAAAGTGTGTGGAATTTACTCTGAGTTTTGCCATGTCAGTTTTGACTAAAATATCCTTGATACTTTTACCTTTTTTGTAACTAGGCATAATGCGCTTGTCATGAAGCATCTTCAGATCGGGGTCTGATGCCACTATTGGCCATAGCTGTCTGAGTTGGTGTTGCGTCTCCCTACTCGCCACATCATAATCACACACCCAGGGAATGATTTTGGACATATCTTTAGTGTGCTTGGGCCTCACTAAAATGTCTTCCTGTGTGGCTTCTGCTTTCTGACGGGCTGATCGTACCAATGCCCGAGGGTAACCTCTTGCCAGAAATCTATTTTCCATCTCCTTCAACTGACTTGCCCTAATGGAGTCACTGTTGCCCTGCATACTCTCAAAAAATAAGAATTTACTCACCGGTAATTCTATTTCTCGTAGTCCGTAGTGGATGCTGGGTACTCCGTAAGGACCATGGGGTATAGACGGGCTCCGCAGGAGACTGGGCACTCTTAAAAGAAAGATTAGGTACTATATCTGGTGTGCACTGGCTCCTCCCTCTATGCCCCTCCTCCAGACCTCAGTTAGGGAAACTGTGCCCGGAAGAGCTGACATTACTAGGAAAGGATTTGGAATCCAGGGTAAGACTCATACCAGCCACACCAATCACACCGTACAACTCGTGATAACTATACCCAGTTAACAGTATGAACAATAACTGAGCCTCTCTCAACAGATGGCTCATACAATAACCCTTTAGTTAAGCAATAACTATATACATGTATTGCAGAGAGTCCGCACTTGGGACGGGCTCCCAGCATCCACTACGGACTACGAGAAATAGAATTACCGGTGAGTAAATTCTTATTTTCTCTGGCGTCCTAGTGGATGCTGGGTACTCCGTAAGGACCATGGGGATTATACCAAAGCTCCCAAACGGGCGGGAGAGTGCGGATGACTCTGCAGCACGAATGAGCAACTCAAGGTCCTCCTCAGCCAGGGTATCAAACTTGTAGAATTTTGCAAAAGTGTTTGAACCCGACCAAGTAGCAGCTCGGCAAAGTTGTAAAGCCGAGACCCCTTGGGCAGCCGCCCAAGAAGAGCCCACCTTCCTCGTGGAATGGGCTTTTACTGATTTAGGATGCGGCAGTCCAGCCGCAGAATGTGCAAGCTGAATCGTGCTACAGATCCAGCGAGCAATAGTCTGCTTTGAAGCAGGAGCACCCAGCTTGTTGGGTGCATGCAGGATAAATAGCGAGTCAGTTTTTCTGACTCTAGCCGTCCTGGAAACATAAAGTTTCAGGGCCTGGACTACGTCCAGCAACTTGGAATCCTCCAAGTCCCTAGTAGCCGCAGGCACCACAATAGGTAGGTTCAAATGAAACGATGATACCACCTTAGGGAGAAATTGGGGACGAGTCCTCCATTCTGCCCTTTCCATATGGAAGATCAGATATGGGCTTTTACATGACAAAGCCGCCAATTCTGACACACGCCTAGTCCAAGCTAAGGCCAAAAGCATGACCACTTTCCACGTGAGATATTTTAGCTCCACGGTCTTAAGTGGCTCAAACCAGTGGGATTTTAGGAATCCAACACACGTTAAGATCCCAAGGTGCCACTGGAGGCACAAAAGGGGCTGAATATGCAGCACCCCTGTAGCAACGTCCGAACTTCAGGCAGTGAAGCCAGTTCTTTTTGAGAGAGAAAAGGGATAGGGCCCAAATCTTGGCCTTTATGGATCCTAATTTTAGGCCCATAGTCACTCCTGACTGTAGGAAGTGCAGGAATCGACCCCCCTGGAATTCCTCTGTAGGGCCTTCCCGGCCACACACCAAGCAACCTATTTTCACCATATCCAGTGAAAAAGTCTTGCTGTCACGTCTTTCCTAGCCTTTATCAGCGTAGGAATAACTGCATCCGGAATGCCCTTTTCCGCTAGGATCCGGCGTTCAACCGCCATGCCGTCCAACGCAGCCGCGGTAAGTCTTGGATCAGACAGGGTCCCTGTTGCAACATGTCCTGACTGAGAGGCAGAGGCCATGGGTCCTCTGAGAGCATTTCTTGCAGTTCCGGGTACCGAGTCCTTCTTGGCCAATCCGGAGCAAAGAATATTGTTCACACTCCTCCGATTATTACAATCCTCAGCCCTTGGGTCTGAGAGGAAGAGGAGGGAATATATAGACCGACTGGAACACCCACGGTGTTACTAGTGCGACCACAGCTATCGCCTGAGAGTCCCTTGACCCAGCGTAAAACCTTTTTTATCTTTTTATTGAGGTGGGACGCCATGTAGTCCACCTGAGGCAGTTTCCATCAATTTGCAAAACTGCGTGAAGACTTCCTGATGAAGTCACCACTTTCCCGGGTGGAGGTCGTGTCCACTCCCGGAATGAACACTGCTGACAGTGCGCTTACTTGATTCTCCGCCCAGCGAAGAATTCTGCTGGCTTCTACCCTCGCCACCCTGCTCCTTCTGCCGCCCTGGCGGTTTACATGAGCCCCTGCGGTCTGACTGGATCAGAACCGGTTGGTCGCGAAGCAGGAACTCCGCTTGACTTAGGGCGTTGTATATGGCCCTTAGTTCCAGGATATTGATGTGAAGGCAAGTCTGTTGGCTTGACCACAAACCTTGGAATTTTCTTCCCTGTTTAACTGCCCCCCACCCTCGGAGGCTTGCATCCGTGGTCACCAGGACCCAGTCCTGAATGCCGAATCTGCGGCCCTCGAGAAGGTGAGCACTCCGCAGCCACCACAGGAGAGACACCCTGGCCCTGGGGGATAGGGTGATTAACCGATGCATCTGAAGATGTGATCCGGACCACTTGTCCAGTAAGTTAGCTGCAAGCAGGTAGGTTCGCTTCTCTACCCTCAGTCCCACGTAGCAGTGAGTCTGTTGCCAGCAGATCTCACTGAAAATAAAAAACCTAACAAATACTTTCTTTTCTAGGAAGCTCAGGAGAGCCCCTAGGGTGCATCCAGCTCTGGCCGGGCACAGATACTAACTGAGGTCTGGAGGAGGGGCATAGAGGGAGGAGCCAGTGCACACCAGATATAGTACCTAATCTTTCTTTTAAGAGTGCCCAGTCTCCTGCGGAGCCCGTCTATACCCCATGGTCCTTACGGAGTACCCAGCATCCACTAGGACGTCAGAGAAACTGAGAGTATGGCAGACCCCTAATGGTGGATGTAGGGTGAAAAATGTCATATCGCAGAATCGTATTGCGATCGGTGGGCTTTCTATAAAGGCATGTGGTAATTTTGCCCTCCTGTAGTTTGATTAAAATATCAAGGAAACAGATTTCTACTGGGCTGCTGGTCATTGTGAGTTTGGCTGGACTATCCCTGAGAACCGAACCCTACCGGACTTCACTACCCGAGCCCAGATCCGAGCATGGTTCGGGTTTTCCCGCCTGACTCGGAAACCAGAACAAGGCAAAACGTCATCATCCTGCTGCCGGATTTTCGCGGATTTTGGATTCCATATAAGGAGCCGCGCGTTGCCGCCATTTTCACTGCGGAATTGGAGAGTGTAGCGAGAGGACATGTCTCCGTCCTCAGTGTCTGTGTGGGAGGGAAAATAGGGTGACGATTCCAGTGCTATCTTGTGCGGCTCAGTGCAGTCAGAGCCGGCCATAGGCATAGGCAAACTAGGCAATTGCCTAGGGCATTTGATATGCCTAGGGGCATCAGCAGCTTCTTCTGATTAAAATGATATGCGGCATGCCTATATTCTGTGTGTAGCATTTCATATGCAGATACAGCCACAGTCTCACACAGTATATAGGCATGCTGCATATCATTTTAATAAGTAGAAGCTGCTTGTGCATCCTAGCCACATAGCAATACAAATAAGATGAATTGTCATAAAAAAACGTGCCAGATGTTAGCATTGAGGCAAGATTTATGAGGACACATCTGTATCCAAGCAGAGGCAGAGGTCACAGTGTTAGTGGAAGTGTGAGTGCTGTGTGCATGTGAGTGGGTTGGTTGTGCAGTAGTGTTCGGAATATGTGTAAGGAACATTATGTGTGTCATGTAAGAATGCATTAATAATGTGCAACATATGTGTAAGGGTCATTATGTGTATAAGGGCACTTATAATGTGCGGCATATGTGAAAGGGACATTATATGTGTCATTATGTGTATAAGGGCATTAATAATGTGTGGCATATGTGTAAAAGGGTACTACTGTATGTGTGTCATTATGTGTATAGGGGCACTAATAATGTGCAGCAAATGTGTAGTGGGCACTGTGTGTGTCATGTGTATAAGGGCATTAATAATGTGCGGCTTATGTGTAAGGGACATTATGTGTAAAAGGGCATTAATAAAGGTTGTCATAATGTGTAAGGCGCATTATGTTTATAAGGACATTAATAATGTGTCTCATATGTGTAAGGGGCATTAATGTGTGGAATTATGTGTATAAATGCATTACTAATGTGAAGCATTATGTGTATAAGGTGCTCTACTATGTGGCGTTGAGTATAGAAAGAGCACTACTGTGTCGTCTAATGTGAATAAAGAGCAATAGGGTGTGATGTAATATGAATAAGGGGCTCTACTGTGAGTAGTAACGTTTATAAGGTAAAGTGATACTACTGTGGGATGTAATATGAATTATGAACACTATCGCATGATCAAATGTGAATGAAGTTGCAGTACTGGGTGGCGTAATTGGAATTGGGGCTACATTGTGTGGCCATGCCCCTTGCCAGCAAAAACACACCCCTTTTTGGGCTGTGCGCCAAATGTGCAAACTGTTCCTATTTAAAATATAGGGGGTACAAACCCCAAAATAAGGACTGCTATGGGTGAGGGGTGATGGTGCTGGAAAAGAGGTGCAAGGTCAGAGGCGGAACCAGCTGTGGTGCTAGGGGGCACCAGCCAAAATCTTGCCTAGGGCATCATATTGGTTAGGGCCGGCTCTGAGTGCAGTGTATTGTCTTATGCTCAGTCCAGTCACAGTGGTGGTGTCCTCTGCTGCCATATGTCCAGTGTAGCTGAATAAGTCCAGTGCAGTTGTTCTGTGTTGTCCTGCATCAGTACAGTGGTGATGTATTGTGCTGCATCAGTCCAGTCACAGTGGTGGTGTCCTCTGCTGCCATATGTCCAGTGCTGCTGTATAAGTCCAGTCCAGTGGTGCTGTGTTGTGCTGCATTAGTCCAGTGGTGGTGTCTTGTGCTGTCTCAGTCCAGTGATACTGCTGTATAAATCATGTCCAGTGATACTGCCGTATATGTCCAGTGGTACTGCTGTATAAATCCAGTGGTACTGGCGTATAAATCCAGTCCAGTGATACTGCCATATCAGTCCAGTGATACTGCCGTATAAATCCATTGAAACTGCTGTATATGTCTAGTGGTACTGCCATATAATTCCAGTGATACTACCGTATATGTCCAGTGGTACTGCAGTATAAATCTAGTGATAATAGCATATAAATCCAGTCCAGTGATACTGCCGTATAAGTCCAGTGATACTACCATATAAATCCAGTGATACTGCCGTATATGTTCAGTGGTACTGCCGTATAAGTCCAGTGATACTGCCGTATAAATCCAGTCCAGTGGTACTGCCGTATATGTCCAGTGGTGCTGTGTTGTGCTGCATCAGTCCAGTGGTGGTGTCCCTGTATAAGTCCAGTGATACTGCTGTATAAATCCAGTCCAGTGGTACTGCTGTATATGTCCAGTTATACTGCCATATATGTCCAGTGATACTGACATAAATCCAGTGGTACTGGCGTATAAATACAGTCCAGTGATACTGCCGTATAAGTCCAGTGACACTGCCATATAAGTCCAGTGACACTGCCATATAAGTCCAGTGATACTGCCGTATATGTCTAGTGATACTGCCGTATATGTCCAGTGGTACTGCCGTATAAATCCAGTGCTACTGCATATAAATCCAGTCCAGTGATACTGCCGTATAAATCCAGTAATACTGTCATATAAATCCAGTGATACTGCCGTATATGTCCAGTGGTACTGCCATATAATTCCAGTGATACTGTTGTATATGTCCAGTGGAACTGCCGTATAAATCCAGTGGTACTGGCGTATAAATCCAGTCCAGTGATACTGCTGTATAAATCCAGTGATACTGCCGTATATGTCCAGTGGTACTGCTGTACAAATCCAGTGGTACTGGCGTATAAATCCAGTCCATTGATACAGCTGTATAAGTCCAGTGATACTGCTGTATAAAACCAGTGAAACTGCCGTATATGTCCAGTGGTACTGCCATATAATTCCAGTGATACTGCTGTATATGTCCAGTAGTACTGCCGTATAAATCCAGTGGTACTGGCAAATAAATCCAGTCCTGTGATACTGCCACATAAGTCCAGTGATACTGCCGTATAAATCCAGTGATACTGCCGTATATGTCCAGTGGTACTGCCGTATAATTCCAGTGAGATTGCTGTATATGTCCAGTGGTACTGCTGTATAAGTCCAGTCCAGTGGTGCTGCCATATAAGTTCAGTGGTGCTGTCCTCTGCTGTATATTATTTACTCCAAATAAAGGGGTTATTAATATTTAATCCAAATAATCTTTACAGGGATTGCCCAGTGTGGTGCAGAGGTACGTTCTCCTTTACTGCATTTTGTAATATAACTCCAGAAAAATAATGGAGAACAAAAATTTGGAGCATAAAATAGGGAAAGATCAAGAACCACTTCCCCCTACTGCTGCTGCTGCTGTTGTTACTACTGGGAGTTGATCGTCATCCCAGAGGGGAAGTCGGAAGACCACTTGTTCTACTTCAACTAAGCAATTAACTGTCCAACAGTCCTTTGCGAGGAAGATGAAATATGACAGCAGTCATCCTGATGCAAAGCGGATAACTGAGACGCACTGTGGAGGACAGAAGGATGCAGGGAGTGGAGGAGAACGAGGACACCACGCGTAACCAGCGAGAGGAGTGGAGCGGCAGCTGGAGAGACGGGACGCGCTGCCGCTGACTGCTGGCAGAGAGAGAGAGGGAGATGCAGCCGGGATGCCGGGAACAGAGGAAGGAGGCAGCGGGTCGCGCTGTGACCGGAAGAGAGAAGAGCCGCCGTGCCAGAGAGAGCTAGGACCCGATGGTTGCTCCCGCCTGTCAGCCACGGGAGAGCCGCTAGCCGCCGCTGGGGAGAGACCTGAGCCGCCAGCCGCCGCAGGGCCAGGAGATTGGATCCGGACATCACCGCTAACCGACTTGCCTGGAAAGCAGACTGCACCTTTGCTCCCCTGCCCATCAGCTCTAATTGGCCAAATGACTATCCACCCTGCCAGCATTACTAGTGCGATTTGCTCCCCTGCCCATCAGTTCTAATTGGCCAAAAGACTGTCAGCACCACCAACCCCACTAATGCACATAAGTTCTGAAGACTCTGTTTGAGTGATGCTCATTGGTAACCGCATAAGCTAGTGGTCCAGCTAATCACATCTCTCTGGTGCTTTAAAGTCAACAGATCATTTGCACCTGTCAGTATCGCGTTATGTTTTCTGCACCCCACCAAGCCCTATTGGTGCCAAGTTTGCCCTGCCTGTTACCGGGACACTCGGCCATCCATGCCTTGCCTTAAGAGAGGATATTCACTGTGCCCTGGTACCATTCTTCAAAGTTGTTGCAACGCCTGCCTATGCCAATTACCCCTTTTGATTATCCGCAACCGGTTTCTATATAGAAAGTGACTTTTGTGATTCGTCTAAATCGATGCTCGGACCTCTTAGGATTGTGTATCACGTTAAAGACTTTCTTTTATTTGAGTTCATATCGCCACCTAGTGGCTCGTTAGTATACTGTTTGAACATTCCTGAACCATCCTAGTTAAATGTAATTTGTGGTTTCTCCTATGTTCTGAAAAGCACTTATGTTGATGTTGTGATCACATTTATGCCTATTATGCAAATGATATGTGATGTTCCGAAATGTGCCTTCTGAGGTAAAGTTGATTTACTAGCCGACATTTGAATACTTGAAAAGGTGACTTTTCTTTCCCCTGATTTAATAAATGTGTTGTCACCATCCATTTGCATTTCCTTTATTCGTGGGGTCCTCCTTGAGGTGACTATTCTTCTGCCACAGGCTCCTGAGGAAGAAGTCGTGAGAGGTCTGAAAATAGCAAGCATCATCTGGAGAAAGCAGGTACAACAACACCATCACAGGGGCTGACATTACATAGGTGCAGGAGGGAGGAAAACATTTAAATTCCGCCCTCTAAGCCCATGATGCAGAAGCAAGGAAAACACCATAAAAGGTGACATCCTCAAAAATAAAAGCATATTAACAACACATAATCAAAGTAGACCTGTGACTCAGCAGGCAACCCATCCAGACCTACAGAGAAGTGGATGAAGGTGCACATTGCAGAAATGGGACCATAGATTTGGGGGAGCCAGGGGCACAGCAGGCAGGAACATAGATTTCCAGGGAGTAGGATCCACCTGGATTACCTGAGGCCATGATGTGGTTCAGTCCAGCATGCAAAGGTGAGGAGAGGCCACAGGGTTGCTGCACGTAGGCTATGCATGTGGAGGCCGGGTGTCACGTTTGGCTGGAATTGTGGATCCGGTGACTGAGATTGGACCAAGGAAGCGATTGCCTGTGGATGAAGAAGACAAGGGGGCTGGATATAGTTCCTTCTTATGAGACAAGAGATCAATGGAGGATGTAGGCAGAGCTAGGAGTTGGTGAGTAGTAACTTGAGAAATGAGACTGAGAGGCACTGAAGAGAATGAACTGTGGACAGTGAATGGTGGTTAGAAAAACGAGACTGAAGAACACTGAAGATGAACTGCTGACTTATGAACTGTGGCTTGAAAGACGAGGCTGAAGAATGCTGAAGATAATGAACTGCAGACTTGTGAACTGTGGACACCAGGACCATCTCCTAAGGTTGATTCAGCTGTGGGAACGGGGCACCACCAGTGCAGAGCTTGCTCAGGAATGGCAGCAGGCAGGTGTAAGTGCATCTGCACGCACAGTGATATTGAGGTAAAAACCTTTGGAGGATGGCCTGGTGTCAAGAAGGGTATCCGTCTGGATGGTCGACCATGTTATGTTCGACAGTCATTAGGTCGACTACTATTGGTCGACATTGACATGTCGACATTGACATGGTTGACATGTCCACATAGTCGACACATGAAAATGGTCGACACATGAAAAGGTCAACATGAGTTTTTTCACATTTTTTTCCTTTTGTGGAACTTTTCCATACTTTACGATCAACGTGGACTACGAATGAGAACGGTAACTCATGGCGGGCGAAGCAAGCCATGCGAGGGGATGCGGTGCACTAATGGGGTTCCCCGTCACTTTACGCAGAAAACGACACCAAAAAAAGTTAAAAAACTCATGTCGACCTTTTCATGTGTAGAACTTTCATGTGTCAACCATTTTCATGTGTCGACCATTTGTCCACGTCGACCATGCCAATGTCGACCAATAGTGGTCGACCTAATGACTGTCAACCATAACATGGTCGACCATTCATACCGGAACCTTCAAGAAGGGCAGCAAAGAAGCCATTTCTTTCCATGAACAACATCAGGTATAGAGTGATATTCTGCAAAAAAGTACAGGGATTGGACTGCTGAGGACTGGGGTAAAGTCATTTTCTCTGATTAATCCCCTTTCAGATTGTTTAGGGCATGTGGAAAAACGCTTGTCCGGAGAAGGAAAGGTGAGCACTACCATCAGTCCTGAGTCATGCCAACAGGAAAGCATCCTCAGACCATTCATGTGTGGGGTTGCTTCTCAGTCAAGGGAGTTGGCTCACTCATAATTTTGCCTAAGAACACAGGCCATACCAAAACATCCTCCAAGAACAACTTCTCCCAATCATGCAAGAACAGTTTGGTGACGAAAAACGCCTTTTCCCGAAAGTCCAGGGCCCACCAGAGATAGCAAAGGAAAGCTCTTATCGGAACAGATGTCCTACACAATACTAATCATCACATATTAAAAAGCATATGTGGTCAGCATGGCTGCGATGGCTGGTAATATAGATTAGTACATCCCGCCCATGATGACAAAAATATAAGAGATGGCATAAAATCCCCAAAACCTGGTTTGTGTGATTATGGTGGCTCTTTCCTCTAGACATAAGGGAGGCGTGTGGGGGGGATGGGGGGGGGGGGGGGGGGGGAGTGTGTGTGTGTGTGTGTGTGTGTGTGTGTGTGTGTGTGGGGGGGGGGGGGGGGGATGGTATTGCAATTGCCTAGGCCCTAGCTGTTGCACGGCATACAAATACAGTAACTTTCTTTAAAATAGAGATGTGCGGGTTTGGATTTACCCAGATCTCAAAACAGCATCTTATTGGCTCTCTGATGTTTTGGATAGCCAATCACAAAGATCAGGATAAATCCGAACTCTCATTCATTTTGGAGTTAAGAACCGAGTAAATCCAAACCTGAACATCTCTACTTTAAAGCACCTTAATCTATAGCATAGAGTTGTGTGTACACACTGTTGGACGAATGCGCTCTGCCACTTTTTATTGACCTAGATGCATGAGCAATTGAAAAGCATTGACAATTTGCACGAATATCCGCAATGCGTCTGACTCTGGGGTAACTTCACTAAGATGGGATGTTGCCCATAGCAAACAATCAGATTTCAGGTATTATCTTCTAGAAGGTGCTAGATAAATGAGAAGTAGAATCTGATTGGTTGCTATGGGCAACATCCCATCTTAAACTCCCATCTTAGTAAATTTAGACCCAGAATCAGGCCCAGTGTGTTCATGTGTTATGGATAGGGCAGTTCAGGATGCACTGGTGGAAAAAAAAGTCACACATCAGACATAATTAAATATTAATTGTACTGTAATAAATACATTATTTTTTTTATAACAGTGGTTTGGTGTTGTAAAATAATTTTCCTTTATAAAAATTATTTTAGAACACTAAACCAATATTACAAAAAAAAATAATGCATTTATTCTATACTAGGTGCTTCATCGCGCCCTACGGGTGCTCTTCACACCGTCGGAAGGGGCTGCGCCCCCTTAACCCCTGCACGTCTTTCTGGGGTTCAATATTTGTATTATATGGCGGTGCTAGTTTTGTTAGTGGTTAAATATTGGACGACGAAAGGGCGTCCGATGGTGAAGGGGGTGTAGCCCCTTGCGACGGCGTGAACAGCGCCTGCAGGGCACAGTGTGCAGAATGTAGCGGTTGGGGGGGAGCTCAGATGAGGCAGGGTGTCTGTAGTAGAGATGAGCGCCGGTAATTTTTCGGGTTTTGTGTTTTGGTTTTGGGTTCGGTTCCGCGGCCGTGTTTTGGGTTCGACCGCGTTTTGGCAAAACCTAACCGAATTTTTTTTGTCGGATTCGGGTGTGTTTTGGATTCGGGTGTTTTTTTCCAAAAAACCTAAAAAACAGCTTAAATCATAGAATTTGGGGGTCATTTTGATCCCAAAGTATTATTAACCTCAAAAACCATCATTTCCACTCATTTTCAGTCTATTCTGAATACCTCACACCTCACAATATTATTTTTAGTCCTAAAATTTGCACCGAGGTCGCTGGATGACTAAGCTAAGCGACCCTAGTGGCCGACACAAACACCTGGCCCATCTAGGAGTGGCACTGCAGTGTCACGCAGGATGTCCCTTCCAAAAAACCCTCCCCAAACAGCACATGACGCAAAGAAAAAAAGAGGCGCAATGAGGTAGCTGTGTGAGTAAGATAAGCGACCCTAGTGGCCGACACAAACACCGGGCCCATCTAGGAGTGTCACTGCAGTGTCACGCAGGATGTCCCTTCCAAAAAACCCTTCCCAAACAGCACATGACGCAAAGAAAAAAAGAGGCGCAATGAGGTAGCTGTGTGAGTAAGATAAGCGACCCTAGTGGCCGACACAAACACCGGGCCCATCTAGGAGTGGCACTGCAGTGTCACGCAGGATGTCCCTTCCAAAAAACCCTCCCCAAACAGCACATGACGCAAAGAAAAAAAGAGGCGCAATGAGGTAGCTGTGTGAGTAAGATAAGCGACCCTAGTGGCCGACACAAACACCGGGCCCATCTAGGAGTGGCACTGCAGTGTCACGCAGGATGTCCCTTCCAAAAAACCCTCCCCAAACAGCACATGACGCAAAGAAAAAAAGAGGCGCAATGAGGTAGCTGTGTGAGTAAGATAAGCGACCCTAGTGGCCGACACAAACACCGGGCCCATCTAGGAGTGTCACTGCAGTGTCACGCAGGATGTCCCTTCCAAAAAACCCTCCCCAAACAGCACATGACGCAAAGAAAAAAAGAGGCGCAATGAGGTAGCTGTGTGAGTAAGATAAGCGACCCTAGTGGCCGACACAAACACCGGGCCCATCTAGGAGTGGCACTGCAGTGTCACGCAGGATGTCCCTTCCAAAAAACCCTCCCCAAACAGCACATGACGCAAAGAAAAAAAGAGGCGCAATGAGGTAGCTGTGTGAGTAAGATAAGCGACCCTAGTGGCCGACACAAACACCGGGCCCATCTAGGAGTGTCACTGCAGTGTCACGCAGGATGTCCCTTCCAAAAAACCCTCCCCAAACAGCACATGACGCAAAGAAAAAAAGAGGCGCAATGAGGTAGCTGTGTGAGTAAGATAAGCGACCCTAGTGGCCGACACAAACACCGGGCCCATCTAGGAGTGTCACTGCAGTGTCACGCAGGATGTCCCTTCCAAAAAACCCTCCCCAAACAGCACATGACGCAAAGAAAAAAAGAGGCGCAATGAGGTAGCTGTGTGAGTAAGATAAGCGACCCTAGTGGCCGACACAAACACCGGGCCCATCTAGGAGTGGCACTGCAGTGTCACGCAGGATGTCCCTTCCAAAAAACCCTCCCCAAACAGCACATGACGCAAAGAAAAAAAGAGGCGCAATGAGGTAGCTGTGTGAGTAAGATAAGCGACCCTAGTGGCCGACACAAACACCGGGCCCATCTAGGAGTGTCACTGCAGTGTCACGCAGGATGTCCCTTCCAAAAAACCCTCCCCAAACAGCACATGACGCAAAGAAAAAAAGAGGCGCAATGAGGTAGCTGTGTGAGTAAGATAAGCGACCCTAGTGGCCGACACAAACACCGGGCCCATCTAGGAGTGTCACTGCAGTGTCACGCAGGATGTCCCTTCCAAAAAACCCTCCCCAAACAGCACATGACGCAAAGAAAAATTAAAGAAAAAAGAGGTGCAAGATGGAATTGTCCTTGGGCCCTCCCACCCACCCTTATGTTGTATAAACAGGACATGCACACTTTAACCAACCCATCATTTCAGTGACAGGGTCTGCCACACGACTGTGACTGATATGACGGGTTGGTTTGGACCCCCACCAAAAAAGAAGCAATTAATCTCTCCTTGCACAAACTGGCTCTACAGAGGCAAGATGTCCACCTCATCATCATCCTCCGATATATCACCGTGTACATCCCCCTCCTCACAGATTATCAATTCGTCCCCACTGGAATCCACCATCTCAGCTCCCTGTGTACTTTGTGGAGGCAATTGCTGCTGGTCAATGTCTCCGCGGAGGAATTGATTATAATTCATTTTAATGAACATCATCTTCTCCACATTTTCTGGATGTAACCTCGTACGCCGATTGCTGACAAGGTGAGCGGCGGCACTAAACACTCTTTCGGAGTACACACTTGTGGGAGGGCAACTTAGGTAGAATAAAGCCAGTTTGTGCAAGGGCCTCCAAATTGCCTCTTTTTCCTGCCAGTATAAGTACGGACTGTGTGACGTGCCTACTTGGATGCGGTCACTCATATAATCCTCCACCATTCTTTCAATGTTGAGAGAATCATATGCAGTGACAGTAGACGACATGTCCGTAATCGTTGTCAGGTCCTTCAGTCCGGACCAGATGTCAGCATCAGCAGTCGCTCCAGACTGCCCTGCATCACCGCCAGCGGCTGGGCTCGGAATTCTGAGCCTTTTCCTCACACCCCCAGTTGCGGGAGAATGTGAAGGAGGAGATGTTGACAGGTCGCGTTCCGCTTGACTTGACAATTTTCTCACCAGCAGGTCTTTCAACCCCAGCAGACTTGTGTCTGCCGGAAAGAGAGATCCAAGGTAGGCTTTAAATCTAGGATCGAGCACGGTGGCCAAAATGTAGTGCTCTGATTTCAACAGATTGACCACCCGTGAATCCTTGTTAAGCGAATTAAGGGCTCCATTCACAAGTCCCACATGCCTAGCGGAATCGTTCCGTGTTAGCTCCTCCTTCAATGTCTCCAGCTTCTTCTGCAAAAGCCTGATGAGGGGAATGACCTGACTCAGGCTGGCAGTGTCTGAACTGACTTCACGTGTGGCAAGTTCAAAGGGCATCAGAACCTTGCACAACGTTGAAATCATTCTCCACTGCGCTTGAGACAGGTGCATTCCACCTCCTATATCGTGCTCAATTGTATAGGCTTGAATGGCCTTTTGCTGCTCCTCCAACCTCTGAAGCATATAGAGGGTTGAATTCCACCTCGTTACCACTTCTTGCTTCAGATGATGGCAGGGCAGGTTCAGTAGTTTTTGGTGGTGCTCCAGTCTTCTGTACGTGGTGCCTGTACGCCGAAAGTGTCCCGCAATTCTTCTGGCCACCGACAGCATCTCTTGCACGCCCCTGTCGTTTTTTTAAAAATTCTGCACCACCAAATTCAAGGTATGTGCAAAACATGGGACGTGCTGGAATTTGCCCATATTTAATGCACACACAATATTGCTGGCGTTGTCCGATGCCACAAATCCACAGGAGAGTCCAATTGGGGTAAGCCATTCCGCGATGATCTTCCTCAGTTGCCGTAAGAGGTTTTCAGCTGTGTGCGTATTCTGGAAACCGGTGATACAAAGCGTAGCCTGCCTAGGAAAGAGTTGGCGTTTGCGAGATGCTGCTACTGGTGCCGCCGCTGCTGTTCTTGCGGCGGGAGTCCATACATCTACCCAGTGGGCTGTCACAGTCATATAGTCCTGACCCTGCCCTGCTCCACTTGTCCACATGTCCGTGGTTAAGTGGACATTGGGTACAACTGCATTTTTTAGGACACTGGTGAGTCTTTTTCTGACGTCCGTGTACATTCTCGGTATCGCCTGCCTAGAGAAGTGGAACCTACTTATTACAGCTTGACAAAGGCAACACACGGCTTGACACCTGTTGTCCGCATTTCTGTTGAAATACTTCCACACCGAAGAGCTGATTTTTTTGGTATTTTCACCAGGCATGTCAGTGGCCATATTCCTCCCACGGACAACAGGTGTCTCCCCGGGTGCCTGACTTAAACAAACCACCTCACCATCAGAATCCTCCTGGTCAATTTCCTCCCCAGCGCCAGCAACACCCATATCCTCCTCATCCTGGTGTACTTCAACACTGACATCTTCAATCTGACTATCAGGAACTGGACTGCGGGTGCTCCTTCCAGCACTTGCAGGGGGCGTGCAAATGGTGGAAGGCGCATGCTCTTCACGTCCAGTGTTGGGAAGGTCAGGCATCGCAACCGACACAATTGGACTCTCCTTGTGGATTTGGGATTTCGAAGAACGCACAGTTCTTTGCGGTGCTTTTGCCAGCTTGAGTCTTTTCAGTTTTCTAGCGAGAGGCTGAGTGCTTCCATCCTCATGTGAAGCTGAACCACTAGCCATGAACATAGGCCAGGGCCTCAGCCGTTCCTTGCCACTCTGTGTGGTAAATGGCATATTGGCAAGTTTACGCTTCTCCTCCGACAATTTTATTTTAGGTTTTGGAGTCCTTTTTTTTACTGATATTTGGTGTTTTGGATTTGACATGCTCTGTACTATGACATTGGGCATCGGCCTTGGCAGACGACGTTGCTGGCATTTCATCGTCTCGGCCATGACTAGTGGCAGCAGCTTCAGCACGAGGTGGAAGTGGATCTTGATCTTTCCCTAATTTTGGAGCCTCAACATTTTTGTTCTCCATATTTTAATAGGCACAACTAAAAGGCACCTCAGGTAAACAATGGAGATGGATGGATACTAGTATACAATTATGGATGGACTGCCGAGTGCCGACACAGAGGTAGCTACAGCCGTGGACTACCGTACTGTACTGTGTCTGCTGCTAATATAGACTGGTTGATAATGAGATGTAGTATGTATAAAGAAGAAAGAAAAAAAAAACACGGGTAGGTGGTATACAATTATGGATGGACTGCCGAGTGCCGACACAGAGGTAGCTACAGCCGTGGACTACCGTACTGTACTGTGTCTGCTGCTAATATAGACTGGATGATAATGAGATGTAGTATGCATAAAGAAGAAAGAAAAAAAAACCACGGGTAGGTGGTATACAATTATGGATGGACTGCCGAGTGCCGACACAGAGGTAGCTACAGCCGTGGACTACCGTACTGTACTGTCTGCTGCTAATATAGACTGGTTGATAATGAGATGTAGTATGTATAAAGAAGAAAGAAAAAAAAACCACGGGTAGGTGGTATACAATTATGGATGGACTGCCGAGTGCCGACACAGAGATAGCTACAGCCGTGGACTACCGTACTGTACTGTGTCTGCTGCTAATATAGACTGGATGATAATGAGATGTAGTATGTATAAAGAAGAAAGAAAAAAAAAACCACGGGTAGGTGGTATACAATTATGGATGGACTGCCGAGTGCCGACACAGAGGTAGCTACAGCCGTGAACTACCGTACTGTGTCTGCTGCTAATATAGACTGGTTGATAATGAGATGTAGTATGTATAAAGAAGAAAGAAAAAAAAAACCACGGGTAGGTGGTATACAATTATGGATGGACTGCCGAGTGCCGACACAGAGGTAGCTACAGCCGTGGACTACCGTACTGTACTGTGTCTGCTGCTAATATAGACTGGTTGATAATGAGATGTAGTATGTATAAAGAAGAAAGAAAAAAAAAACCACGGGTAGGTGGTATACAATTATGGATGGACTGCCGAGTGCCGACACAGAGATAGCTACAGCCGTGGACTACCGTACTGTACTGTGTCTGCTGCTAATATAGACTGGATGATAATGAGATGTAGTATGTATAAAGAAGAAAGAAAAAAAAAACCACGGGTAGGTGGTATACAATTATGGATGGACTGCCGAGTGCCGACACAGAGGTAGCTACAGCCGTGGACTACCGTACTGTACTGTGTCTGCTGCTAATATAGACTGGATGATAATGAGATGTAGTATGTATAAAGAAGAAAGAAAAAAAAAACACGGGTAGGTGGTATACAATTATGGATGGACTGCCGAGTGCCGACACAGAGGTAGCTACAGCCGTGGACTACCGTACTGTACTGTGTCTGCTGCTAATATAGACTGGATGATAATAAGATGTAGTATGTATAGAGAAGAAAGAAAAAAAAAAACCACGGGTAGGTGGTATACAATTATGGATGGACTGCCGAGTGCCGACACAGAGGTAGCTACAGCCGTGAACTACCGTACTGTGTCTGCTGCTAGTATAGACTGGATGATAAATAATGATATAAAAAATATATATATATCACTACTGCAGCCGGACAGGTATATATTATATAATGACGGACCTGCTGGACACTGTCTGTCAGCAGAATGAGTTTTTTAATTTTTATAGAATAAAAAAACACCACACAAGTCACACGACGAGTGTACTTTTTCAGGCAGACATTCAATCACAATATACTATACTGGTGGTCAGTGTGGTCAGGT
The DNA here is from genome assembly GCF_028390025.1 of Pseudophryne corroboree. Taxonomy (NCBI): domain Eukaryota; kingdom Metazoa; phylum Chordata; class Amphibia; order Anura; family Myobatrachidae; genus Pseudophryne; species Pseudophryne corroboree. The sequence goes on along the minus strand of NC_086445.1, from coordinate 694,452,919 downwards.
CACTGGTCACAGTGGTCAGTGGTCAGTCACACTGGCAGTGGCACTCTGGCAGCAAAAGTGTGCACTGTTTAATATGTACTCCTGGCTCCTGCTATAACCTATAACTGCTCCCCAGTCTCCCCCACAATTAAGCTGTGTGAGCACAGTCAGATATTATACATAGATGATGCAGCACACTGGGCTGAGCACAGATATGGTATGTGAGTGTGACTGAGTCACTGTGTATCGTTTTTTTCAGGCAGAGAACAAGAACAGAACGGATTATTAAATAATAATAAATTATAAAACTGCACTGGTGGTCAGGTCACTGGTCATCAGTCACTAGTATAACTCCTCCTAAGCTCCAGTAAGTAAATGAAGTGTCTCACTCTCACTCTCCTATCTATTTTAATTTCTAAACGGAGAGGACGCCAGCCACGTCCTCTCCCTATCAATCTCAATGCACGTGTGAAAATGGCCGCGACGCGCGGCTCCTTATATAGAATCCGAGTCTCGCGATAGAATCCGAGCCTCGCGAGAATCCGACAGCGTGATGATGACGTTCGGGCGCGCTCGGGTTAACCGAGCAAGGCGGGAAGATCCGAGTCGCTCGGACCCGTGTAAAAAAACATGAAGTTCGGGCGGGTTCGGATTCAGAGAAACCGAACCCGCTCATCTCTAGTCTGTAGATGCTGCGGGTGGAGGGGGGGGGGGGGGGCGGATGCGGGGGGGGGGGGGGGGGGGTGAGGGACATATAACTATGTGATTGTATGTGTAACAATATATAGGACAGGGATAAGGATGTATGTGGTATAGACATACCCGCATGAAGAGGTATATGGTGTCATTAGACACAGAGAGGAGTGCTGGTACAATGAGGAACAGGGACATCTGTGTCCTGTCTGTACACTGTCTGATCCTTCAGGTGAGAAACGCGAGTATGTGACGCATGCGAGCGCTGTGCACGGCCACACGCCTTAGGTGCACCAGTCCCCTCTGCATGCGCTATCTGCGCGGCCCCCCTTAGATGCAGGAGGAGTGGACGGGGCCTCGCGCTCCTCCCAGGGCCAATGGGCGTGGCCAGCGCAGTCACATGCTCGGTGGGTGAGTGGTGCAGGGAGGGCTATGAAAGCCATCTGCTGCGCCACCCGTCCCTCATAAATGTGTATGGTGGCGGCAGCAGTTGTTGTTGTTACCCCAGCGCCGCGGGCGGGGAGTCAGAGCAGAGGCGGATGTAGATCTCATGGGGCTCTAGGCAAGACACCAATTTGGGGCCCCATCTTCCTCACTGGATAGGTGTGGGCACTGGGATAGGTGTGGGCACTGGGATAGGTGTGGGCACTGGGATAGGTGTGGGCACTGGAATATGTGTGGGCACTGGAATAGGTGTGGGCGCTGGAATAGCTGTGGGCACTGGGATAGCTGTGGGCACTGGGACAGGTGTGGGCACTGGGATAGGTGTGGGCACGTGATAGGTGTGGGCACGTGATAAGTGTGGGCACTGGGAGAGGTGTGGGCATGGGATAGGTGTGGGCACGGGATAGGTGTGGGGTCTGGGAGAGGTGTGGGCACGGGACAGGTGTGGGCGCTGTAATAGGTGTGGGCGCTGGGATAGGTGTGGGCACGTGATAGATGTGGGCGCTGGGATAAGTGTTGGCACGTGATAGGTGTGGGCACGTGATAGGTGTGGGCGCTGGGATAGGTGTGGGCACGTGATAGGTGTGGGCACGTGATAGGTGTGGGCACGTGATAGGTGCGGGCACGTGATAGATTTTGGCGGTAGGATAGGTGTGGGCACGTGATAGGTGTGGGCGCTGGGATAGGTGTGGGTGCTGGGATAGGTGTAGGCACTGGGATAGGTGTGGGCGCTGGGATAGGTGTGGGCGCTGGAACAGGTCTGGGCACGTGATAGGTGCGGGTGCTGGGATAGGTGTGGGCACGTAATAGGTGTGGGCGCTGGGATAGGTGTGGGTGCTGGGCAATGGGATAGGTGTGGGCACAAGGGAGGTGTGGGCACTGGGATAGGTGTGGGCCCGGGAGAGGTGTGGGCACTGGGATAGGTGTGGGACAGGAGAGGTGTGGGCAAGGGATAGGTATGGGCACTGGTATTGATGTGGGCACGGGAGAGGTGTGGGCATGGGAGAGGTGTGGGCACGGGGAGGTGGGGGCACTGGGATAGGTGTGGGCACGGGAGAGGTGTGGGCACTGGGATAGGTGTGGGCACTGGGATAGGTGTGGGCACGGGAGAGGTGTGGGCATGGGAGAGGTGTGAGAGAGAGAGAGAGAGAGAGAGAGAAAGAGAGAGAGGGATATACTTACCTTATCCCCGCTGACAGGCTCCTCGTGCTGGCATCTCCCTCTCGGTGCAGGCAGTGAGGTGAGGAGGAGGAGGAGGGAGGGGGAGCAGGGAGCCGCAGCAGCGCTATTTCATTGGTAGTAAGCGCCGTTGCAGCATCCCCCTCTTCTTCCGTATTGGCTGCCTGGCGCTGCTGTGGATGCTGGGATGAAGGAACCGCATCCCAGCATTCATAGCAGCGCCGGGCAGCCAATACAGAAGGAGAGGGGCATGCTGCAGCGGCGCTTACTACCAATTAAATAGCGCTGCTGCGGCTCCCTGCTCCCCCTCCCTCCTCCTCCTTGTCCGCTGCCCGGCGCTGGTCTCTTCTCCCTCCAGCGCGGCGCACGGCGCATACATAGAGGCGGCATGTAATGAGTCAATTTGACTCATTACATGCCGCTGGCCGTGCGCCCTCAGGGCAACTGCGCTGTGTGCCAAGCCCACTTGGCACACACGTAGTTACAGCCCTGGGTGTGGGCACGGGATAGGTGTGGGCACTGGGATAGGTGGGATGGGGGCAGGCATGGGAACACTGACCTATAGTTGCTGCACTCTGCTTGGCCTGCCCACCGACAGCAGCTCCTAAACACACCGACAGCAGCATCGTGAGCAGTCCCTCAGGCTTCGGCTTCAGCTCCAATGTGGCGGTGACATGTAGCCACAGGGCGGCGGGAGAGGTCTGGAGGCCGGCGTCTGTGTCACTGAGCCAAGGATCTGCGGTGGTAACAGAATCCCGTCTGTGAGGAGTCGGCGGGAGGACCCAGACAGGACCCGGCCACAGAGCCCCGTGCAGTGCGCTGCGCTCTCCCGGCTGCAGAGATGGGAGGAGCCGACACTGAGAAAAGCCCCGCCTGCAGCGCCCGGTTTTCGTGATCCTTACTGCAGGCGGGACCCGGGTGTGGAGGGGCTGTCTCTGCGGCTGCCGAATTGCCATCTCCCAGATCAGTGGGGGAATCCAGCAACAGCTTAGGGCTGGAGAAAGCCTCAGAGAATTACAGCCGGTGTGAGGAGGAATGAATACCATTAGGTACCACTGTGACGTAGGACAATCTCCTATATAATGTGCCTGGCCCTGTAACGCGAGCTCAGACGCTGTACATGTGACGGGCTCTGTGACTCCGCCCACTGCTGTGACTCCACCCAGCGTTAGAGGGCCAGGCACAGACCAGGCAAATATATAGGAGATAATAAATGGCTAACGCAGTTATACTTTCATGGTGTGTGTCTTGTCTTTATTTTAATATTTATTTTATAGTAGGACTACAGGTACCAGCAGTCAGTGGCGTAACTAGAAATTTTTCTCCCCCAAGCCAAAAAATTCTTCGGCGCCCCCCCCCCCCCCCATAATTGGCACCAGGAAGGGGAGAAACATGTGCGCGCCGAAGGCGCGCGGCTCCAAAAAGGGGCGTGGTTTTGTTTAAATGGGCGTGGCTTCCCATAAAGAGGCGTGGCATTGCAGGAATAGACTACCTTATACCCCAGTTTTGCAACCTGCACGCCCAGACGTTAGCCACCACAGGAAAGAAAAATAATCCTGATTCATGCCCCTTCCATTATTTGTCATTTTTCCTCCTTATAGTAATGCCCAGTATACATTATGCCACATACTGCAAAGGCCCTCAGACATTATGCCACACACAATAATGCACATGACACAATATGCACACACCGTAATGCCCCCGACACATTATGCCACACACCGTAATGTCTGTGACACATTATGACAGGAATCGCAATGCCCGTTATACATTATGCTACACACTGCAATGCCCCTGATACATTATAGCACATACCACAATGCCCATGATATAGTATACCACACACCGCAATGTCCGTGATACATTATGACACACACCGCAATGTCCGTGATACATTATGACACACACTGCAATGAACCTGAGACATTATACCACATACCACAATGCCCATGATATAGTATACCACACACCGCAATGTCCGTGATACATTATGACACACCGCAATGCCCGTTATACATTATGCCACACTGCAATGACCCTGAGACATTATACCACATACCACAATGCCCGTGATATAGTATACAGACACCGTAATGCCTGACACATTATGCCACACACCGCAATGCCCATTATACATTATGCCACACACTGCAATGACCCTGAGACATTATACCACATACCACAATGCCCGTGATCTAGTATACCATACACCGCAATGCCTGTGACACATACCGCAATGCCCGTTATACCCTATGCCACACTGCAATGCCCCTGAGACATTATACCACATACCACAATGCCCGTGATATAGTTTGCCACACACCGTAATGCCTGTGACACATTCTGACACACACCGCAATGTCCGTGATACATTATGCCACACACCGTAATGCCCATTACACATTAAGTCCTACATTAAGGCTTCTAATTACTTTTAAATTACCTGCTCGTTGCCAGGGGTTTCATGCTCTTGGTTCCATGCACGGTGCCAGGGGTTTTCATGCTCAGGGTGTCATGCTCGTTGCCAGGTGTTTCATGCACTCGGTGTCATGCTCGTTGCCAGGGGTTTCATGCACTGGGTGTCATGCTCATTGCTAGGGGGTAGTGCTTGTTGCTAGGGCTGTGCTCCCAGTGCCACATATGTCCTCAGTGCCAGATATTCCCCCACGGTGCCAGGTACTCACATGCCCCCAGTGCCAAATATAGCCTCTCCCCCCAGTGCCACATATGCCCCCAGTGCCAGATATTCCCCCACAATGCCAAGTGCTCACGTGCCCCCAGTGCCAAATATAGCCCCCCATGTGCCAGGTACACATACAGTGCCATATATGCCCCCTCAGTGCCCCCCCCCAGTGCCATATATGCCCCCTCAGTGCCTCCCCAGTGCCATATATGCCCCCTCAGTGTCCCCCAGTGCCATATATGCCCCCTCAGTACCCCCCAGTGCCATATATGCCCCCTCAGTGCCCCCCAGTGCCATATATGCCCCCTCAGTGCCCCACCAGTGCCATATATGCCCCCTCAGTACCCCCCAGTGCCATATATGCCCCCTCAGTGCCCCCCAGTGCCATCTATGCCCCCTCAGTGCCCCCCAGTGCCATATATGCCCTCAGTGCCCCCCCAGTGCCATATATGCCCCCTCAGTGCCATATATGCCCCCTCAGTGCCCCCCGCAGTGCCATATATGCCCCCTCAGTGCCATATATGACCCCTCTGTGCCCAACCAGTGCCATATATGCCCCCTCAGTGCCCCCAGTGCCATATATGCCCCCTCAGTGCCATATATGCCCCTCAGTGCCACCCCAGTGCCATATATGCCCCCTCAGGCCATATATGCCCCCTCAGTGCCCCCCCCCCTGTTCCATATATGCCCCCTCAGTGCCCCCCCAGTGCCATATATGCATACCTCCCGCAGTGTCCCGCGATGGGGGGGGCAGTTGGGAGGCTCCTACAGTCACTGCTCTGCATAGCAGAGCAGTAGTGAATAGACGCTGTGCGCATGCGCACAGCGTCTATTCAGCGCAGACAGTGGGAGAGAGGGCATGCCAGCAGCTCACAGAGCGCTGGGCATGCCCCCTCAGTGACGAAACGGGGGCGTGGCCCGCGATCGCGGGTCCTCCGCGAAGCCACGCCCCCTTTTCGTAGGACACGCCCCCCGACACGCCGGAGACTCAGAGGGACACAGGAGAGGCGCACGCTGTGCCCTCCGTGTCCCTACTTCACAGCGGGGGGCTAGTGACAACAGATTGACATGCGGACGTTCGTCCGCATGTCAATCTTCTCTAAATCAGTGGCGGCGCCCCCGCAGCCCCTCGCCCCCAAGCCACCGCGAGGGCTGCGGGGGCAGTAGTTACGCCACTGCCAGCAGTCCCCTTTAAAGCCCTGCAGGCTGATACTTGTGGTTCTCCAAGTACCAGCATGTAGGGGAGGCTTGCTGGGATCTGTAGTCCTACTATAATACAATATTATTCCTAACTCTTTCATTTGGAAGCTATCACTATAGCACCGACCAGTGGCGTAACTAGGGCCCCGCAGCCACTGCTGTGGGGGCGCCACCGCCACTGATTGTGCTGTTTTGGGAAGGAGGACACGGAGGGCACAGAGCGCACCTCTCCTGTGTGTCCCTCCTGGGTCTCCGGCGGCGTGTCTGTTAAATGAAGTGCCCGTTCGTGAGCTCTGATTGGCTCACGAACGGGCAGTTCATTTAACAGACACTCCGCTGCCGCCGGGGACCAAGGAGGGACACACATGAGAGCCGCGTGCTGTGCCCTCTGTGTTCTCCTTCCCAAAACAGCACAGCAGCGGGGGAGCCCGGGGAAGGGGGGGGGGGTGCACCTGGCACTGGGGGATCATATTTGGCACTGGGAGAGGGGGGGGAGGGGGGTATATGTGTACCTGGCACTGGGGGAGCATATTTGGCACTGGGGGAAGGGGTATATATGTACCTGGCACTGGGGGTGCATATTTGGCACTGGGGGGGGGGGGTATATATGTACCTGGCACTGGGGGAGCATATTTGGCACTGGGACTGGGGGGGGGGGGGGGGGGGGGGTATATATGTACCTGGCACTGGGGAGCATATTTGGCACTGGGGGGGTATATATGCACCCGGGAGGTATATATGTACCTGGCACTGGAAGGGGGGCATATTTGGCACTGGGAACACAGGCCTAGCAACAAGCATTACCCTCTGGTTAAAAGCTTAACACTGAGCTCATGAAATCCCTGGCAACAAGCATTACCCCCTAGCAATGAGCATGACACCCAGTGCATGAAACCCCTGGCAACGAATATTACCCCCTGGCAACAAACTTGAAACCCAGCACATAATACCTCTGGCAACAAGCATAACACCCAGCACATGAAACCCCTGGCAACGAGCAGGTAATTTAAAAGTAATTAGAAGCCTTACTGTAGGACTTAATGTGTAATGGGCATTACGGTGTGTGGAATACTATATCACAGGCATTGTGGTATGTGGTATAATGTCTCAGGGTCAGTGCAGTGTGTGGCATAATGTATCACGGACAATGCAGTGTGTGGCATAATGTATCACGGACATTGCAGTGTGTGGCATAATGTATCACGGACATTGCGGTGTGTGTCATAATGTGTCACAGGCATTGTATGTGGTATAATGTATCAGGGGCATTGCAGTGTGTAACATAATGTATAACGGGCATTGTGATGCGTGTCATAATGTGTCACAGGCATTACGGTGTGGCATACTATATCACGGGCATTGTGGTATGTGGTATAATGTCTCGGGGCATTTCAGTGTGTGGCATAGGGTATAACGGGCATTGCAGTATGTGTCACAGGCATTGCGGTGTGTGGTATATTATATCACGGGCATTGTGGTATGTGGTATAATGTCTCAGGGTCATTGCAGTGTGTGGCATAATGTATCACAGGCATTGTATGTGCTATAATGTATCACGGACATTGCAGTGTGTGACATAATGTATCACGGACATTGCAGTGTGTGTCATAATGTGTCACAGGCATTGTATGTGCTATAATGTATCAGGGGCATTGCAGTGTGTAACATAATGTATAACGGGCATTGTGATGTGTGTTATAATGTGTCCCAGCATTACGGTGTGTGGCATACTATATCAGGGGCATTGTGGTATGTGGTATAATGTCTCAGGGGCATTGCAGTGTGTGGCATAGGGTATAACGGGCATTGCAGTATGTGTCGTAATGTGTCACAGGCATTATGGTGTGTCGCATAATGTGTCGGGGGCATTATGGTGTGTGGCATATTGTGTCATGGGCATTATTATGTGTGGCATACTGTCAAAGGGCCATTGCAGTATGTAAAGAACAATTAAGCTGTGCGCTCGGTGAGTGGTGGTGCATATGATTGTCAGCAGCGACTTGGAAAGGGAATGCCAATCCCTCAGAAAAACACTCGATAGAACAAAAACTAAGTTGCGCTTAACAATCAAAGATGAAAAACATTTATTTTAAAAATTAACAGCAATTTTCCCAGGAGTACAATTAATATAAAACAATTATCATAAATCTGCACGGTACAGAATCACTGTGCCCAAATGAATTATAATGATGCAGATCTCATTTGACAATTAAAACATATGACCCCAAGAATATTGTAATGAATACAACAACAATAATAATGATTATTATGCTCTTATGATCAACAAATGGGTCTATGTGCCGATGGTAACTCACTTCTACACAATAAGTGAGTTACCATCGGCACATAGACCCATTTGTTGATCATAAGAGCATAATAATCAGAAATGTCAAATTCTCCTACTTATTCGTGGCTGTTGTCGGACGACTGACTCCCGCTAGAGGGAAAACCGGGAGTTGCCGCAACAGTCGTCCGACAACAGCCACGAATAAGTAGGAGAATTTGACAACCGAGCAGAGTCCCAGGATATCCGGAACCTGGCACTCCATTTGAGATCTACATGCCTTTGTTGTAATCTCCATCTGGTAAATGCCTCAATTTCTTATCTATGCTTTTATAATTCTGGTTATGTAATAAAATGTATGTTTTTTTATGGAATTACGCTATGTGGGATATCATTCTATCTTTCCACATGTCCACACTATAAATGAGGAACTTGGGTATTGAATCCGAAATAACATCAATAGAGAGTTGATTGCTACACGCTTGAAGAATAGAGCTTTCCGGTAAAGCTTCCATTATCTATTATTGGTGGATGAAAGAAAGGTTTTATCATATCTGTAATAGGGACACCTTCTGTATATCCATTTAAGATATTTGATGGTATTTCACTATGGCCCTCATTCCGAGTTGATCGGTCGCAAGGCGAATTTAGCAGAGTTACACACGCTAAGCCTACGCCTACTGGGAGTGTATCTTAGCTTCTTAAAATTGCGACCGATGTAATCGCAATATTGCGATTACAAACTACTTAGCAGTTTCAGAGTAGCTGCAGACTTACTCTGCCTGTGCGATCAGTTCAGTGCTTGTCGTTCCTGGTTTGACGTCACAAACACACCCAGCGTTCGCCCAGACACTCCTCCGTTTCTCCAGCCACTCCTGCGTTTTTTCCGGAAACGGTAGCGTTTTCATCCACACGCCCATAAAACGCTGTGTTTCCGCCCAGTAACACCCATTTCCTGTCAATCACATTACGATCGCCGGAGCGATGAAAAAGCCGTGAGTAAAAATACTATCTTCATTGTTAAATTACTTGGCGCAGTCGCAGTGCGAATATTGCGCATGCGTACTAAGCGGATTTTCATTGCGATGCGATGAAAAATACCGACCGATCAACTCGGAATGAGGGCCTATGTGAAGTATTTCTTTCTTTCTTATTCCCGTATATCCGTGTATGTTCTACTAATGGGAACGAATTTAATCAAGCTGATCTGAATACCTTTGAGATAAGTAGGAATTTGTCAATTTACACACTTTTGGGTGATTTTGCACATTTAGCGCCCAGGTTATCTATCACTCACAACTTTTTTTCACATTGACTTCTGGTTATTGGGTATAACCAAGATAGAGGACACCTGCAGCTATTTTTTGCGCCTATAAGGTACCTCTGCACCACTCCCATTGCTATAACATAAAAAATGTAAATCTAGATACTGAAACATCACTCGAGTCTACATAGCAATAACTATAAGTAAACAACCTTTATACTGACAAACATACAGTATGCATGAACAGTTTAAGACAGAATATTTGATGCAAGTCTAGAAAATATAACTCATGTTCTTTGATATTCAATGTTTACACTACACAACAAAACAGTAAACAACCTTTATGCTGACAAACATATGAATAAATCCAAAATATAATTATAAGTAACAGAAAATTAAGCTTCAGTGTTTGAATGACAGCACATACATTAACCATGATAACTGTTGTAACTCACAGTTGTAAAGGCATTTTTATGTAGTTAAACGTTTAATGCAGACAACACAAAAAATATAACTCAAGTTCCTTGATATTCAAACTTTACCCTACACAGCATTGAGTTTAAAATAGCTTTATAAGCATGTTGTACTACATTACAAGGACTAGCAAAATACTTCCTTCACATTCTTGAGTAGTATTGCTGAAGTCTAAAGGCCCATATACATGGGAGAGATGTGTGCTGAGCGAACCGCTCAGCACACATCTCTCCCACCGCTCAGCACAGCGCGATGTGTGCTGAGCGATGCGGGGGAGGACGGGCGGCCGCTCATTTCACCCAGCGGGTGAAATGAGCAACGCGCTAGATTGGCCTGCATGCAGGCTCAATCTAGCACCGGCGATAGCGATGCGCGGCCCTGTCGCTGTGGGGGGTACACACGAGTGATCTGTGCTTAAAATCTAAGCAATCTAGTCAGATTGCTTAGATTTTAAGCATGGATCTCTCCGTGAGTACCCCCCTTTATAGGTAACAGCAGTGCCAGATTAAGATCCACATGAGCCTGGAGCTAATATTTACAAAGGGCCTATTATATGCGGCTGCCAAGGGTGTGACTAGTGATGTGGGGGGCATGACCAGTGACACCCATTACTATACTCACACAGCAGCACCCACTACTATACTCACACAGCTGCACCCATTACTATACTGACACCGCAGAACCCATTAGTACACTCAAACCGCAGAACCCAATTCCACACCGTCACTGCAGAACCCATTACTACACACAGTGAGCTGACCCTAGGCATAGGTAAACTAGGCAAATGCCTAGGGGCACAAGCAGCTTCTGCTGATTGAAATGATATGCAGCATGTCTATATTCTGTGTGTAACTGCGGCTGTATCTGCAGCCGAAATGCTTCACTACAGTGTATTCCTGGAAATTGCTGTAACGTAGCACTTTGTATGCAGATACAGCCACAGACACACACACAGAATATAGGCATGCTGCATATCATTTTAATCAGCAGAAGCTGCTTATGCATCCCAGCAATGCAAATAAGATGCATTTTTAGCAAAAAAAATGCGCACGACATTAGCAAAGCTGGCCGGGAGTTGACAGCTTACTCACGACAGGGATCTCCTGCTGCATAGCGTATTGAAGCAAGATGTATGAGGACACATCTGTATTCAAGCAGAGGCAGAGGTCGCAGTGTTAGCGGCCATGTGAGTTCTGTGTGCGGGTGGGCTGATTGTGCAATAGTGTTCGGCTTATGGGGGTCATTCCGAGTTGTTCGCTCGTTAAAAATCTTCGCATCGCAGCGATTTTCCGCTTAATGCGCATGCGCAATGTCTGCACTGCGACTGCGCCAAGTAAATTTGCTATGCAGTTAGGAATTTTACTCACGGCTTTTTCATCGTTCTGGCGATCGTAATGTGATTGACAGGAAATGGGTGTTACTGGGCGGAAACAGGCCGTTTTATGGGCGTGTGGGAAAAAACGCTACCGTTTCCGGAAAAAACGCGGGAGTGGCCGGAGAAACGGAGGAGTGTCTGGGCGAACGCTGGGTGTGTTTGTGATGTCAAACCAGGAACGACAAGCACTGAACTGATCGCAGATGCCGAGTAAGTCTGGAGCTACTCAGAAACTGCACAGAGAAGTCTTTTCGCAATATTGCGAATCTTTCGTTCGCAATTTTGATAAGCTAAGATTCACTCCCAGTAGGCGGCGGCTTAGCGTGTGCAAAGCTGCTAAAAGCAGCTTGCGAGCGAACAACTCGGAATGAGGGCCTATGTGTAAGGGGCATTATGTGTGTCAATATGCGTATAAGGGCATTAATAATGTGCGGCATATGTGTAAGGGGCATTATGTGTGTCATTATGTGTATAAGGGCATTAATAATGTACGGCGTATGTGTAAGTGACATTATGTGTATAAGGGCATTAATAAAGGTTGGCATAATGTGTAAGGTGCATTATGTTTAAAAGGATATAATAATGTCTGTTATATGTAAAAGGGGCATTACTGTGTGGTATTATGTGTATAAACGCATTACTAATGTGTGACATTATGTGTATAAGGTTCTCTACTGTGTTGCATAACGTATAGAAAGAGGACTATTGTGTGGTCTAATGTAAATAAAGAGCATATATATGTGGTGTAATGTGAAATAAGGGGTACTACTGTGAGGAGTAATGTATATAAGGTAAAGTGGTACTACTGTGTGATGTAACGTGAATAAGGGACACTACTGCATGATAAAATGTGAATAAAGTTGTACTACTGTGTGGAGTAATTTGAACTGGGGGTACTATTGTGTGGAACTGCCCCTTCCCAGCAAGACCACGTCACTTTTTGGGCTGTACATCGAATATATGCGCACTGTTCCTTTTTAAAATATAAGGAGTAGGAGCACCAAAATGAGGATTGCTATGGGTGAAGGATGATGGTGCTCGGGAAGGGGTGCAGGGTCAGAGGCGGAACTAGCAGGGGTCCTAGGGGGCACTAGCCAAAATCTTGCCTAAGGCATCATATTGGTTAGGGCCGGCTCTGCACACACACAACAGCACCCATTACTACACACACAAACAGCTGAACCCCTTACTACACTCACACAGCAGCACATGTTACTACACACACAGCAGCATCTGATACTACACTCACACCCCAGAACCCCTTATTACCCTCACACTGCTGAACCACTTACTACACTCACACAGCAGCACCCGATACTACACACACAGCAGCACCCCTTACTACACTCACACAGCAGCACCCGTAAACTACCTCACCTAGCACTCATTAGCAATTCATTGATCAATTTCAACATCACAGTGTCCACTATCACATTCACCTCCCGACACCACCCCACACACACACACACACACACACACACACACACACACACCACCACATATAAACACACACATAAACTACCCACACACGCCTCCACAGCACCACCACATATACACACACCCTACCACACACACACACACACACACACACACACACACACACCACATACACACACACACAAAGTACCCACACACAGTACACACTACACACACCTCCACCACCACATATACACACACAGTACACACAAACACCCCCACATTCACACACACACAGTACACACCACAAATACACAAAGTACACACACCACTACATATACACACACATACACTAATCAAGAAACCAGTAAACTTGCCTGGCTTCATGCAGCAGCAGCTCCCCGTACAGTCTGTGGTGGAGCTTGGGACTGTAATGGTAGGTACACACTGACAGATATATCTGCCGATCAATTGATCGGCAGATATATCTATGGACGGATCGGGCAGTGTGCTGTGCATACACACTGCCCGATCCATCGGGGACTGATGCCATGAACTGGGCGGGCGTGTACACACGCCCGCCTAGTTCAGCTGTCAATCACTGCCAGCAGCCGCAGCATGTGTACGGGCGGTTGGCCAACCGCCCATACACAAACAGCGATGCGCCAATATATCGGTAGATATATTGGCTGTCGACTGTGCTGTGGGGCCGACGCGATATGTCTGTGAACGACGGAGTTCACAGATATATCGCCCGTACACACTGGCTGACGGACCCGCGATATATATTGGCCATTTAATAGAACGGTCGATATATCGGCCAGTGTGTACGGGCCTTAATTGACAGGCTCAGGACCTCAAGTGAAGGAGAGACTGGAGGGGAGGGGCGGCCACCACATTGCCTGCACGGATCTCAGGTGATAGTGCTTGAGCTGAAGGAGGCGGGGCATGGCAGAGAGGATGGCCGCTGGCAGTTAGTGACAGGAAAACGTTTGTTCCTGTCAGTGCTATCAGTTTGCTGTGGGCCTATGTCCAGGAGCTGCAGGTCCATCCGCCCCATTGTTAATCTGGCTTTGAGTAACAGTAATTAAAATTTAAAGAATCAGCTTTTGGAGATGAAGTGTGTAAATGTGTCAATGATCTCATCAAATACGAATCTGCCTGCAACGTCTCTTTCAATATTGAGAAGCAGAAATGATTCTGACAGTCCCTGCCCGATCTTTGATCTCAGTTGATTTTTTACTATTTTAAGCTAATAAAAAAACTCTTTCACAAGATACCTGTGTACAAGCTAATATAAGGAGAGTTTTCTAAGTAACAGATTTGTATATGCAGCAGAGTGTAAATTATGATAATACGTGGCTGAATCCCATTATATGACCACCAGCTAACAGCCAGAGTAACCGCCGTGTACAGCTAGAGGGGCTGAACTGTCATTTTAGACACACGTCTGGTAGCCCCTAGCTTCAATTTGACGGTGAGCTACTCCACTGTAGTGCGTCAGTTGGCCCTCATGCACCTTTGTAGTCGACATTCACCTCTCACATCAGTGGCACATGGTGACCCGCAGTTTCCTCATGGTTATTCACAATGGTGCCATTTGTCCAGTCACTATACACCTTCACCACAGCAGCACGCGAACAGTTCACAAACTGCGCTTTTTCAGAAATACTGCCAGCCTTTGCCCGAAAGCTGATAATCATCCCTTTTTGCAACTCAGATAAATCGCCCCTTTTACCCATGACAGCAACGAGTGATATGTATGCAGACCAGGGCCGGTGCAAGGTCTCTCTGCACCCTAGGCAAAGCATCAACCCGGTGCCCCCTAACCTGCAACCCTCCTGCAGGAGGTGCATTATGGCTATGATGTGCCGCCATAGGGGCGCCATAGTTACATCCGCCTCCTATGTGCCGTCACATGACTTGATGTTACACGTGTCGGCAAAGAGAAAGCGCTGAGGCACTATTTGATGCAGCCTGATAGTGGTGGCTGCACCTGGTTAGACCTGCAGGAGCAGGCAAGCACAGTATAAAAAGAGGAGGCCGCATACAGAGACATCTTTCAGTTTTTTGCTAGATGAAATTAATTCAGTGGTGCCCTCCAGGGGCTGGCGCCCCTAGGCAGCCGCCTAAAGCTGCCTAATGGTAGAGCCGGCCCTGATGCAGACGACCTATCATACAACTTATAAACCCACCAAGCCAGCGCACGACACCTGGTCGCAGGTCAGGCAGTTTTCATATGCCTTTTTTTTATATGCAAGGACATTGTTTCCTCCTCATTTTCTTCCTCAGTAACACTTGTTATCTCAGGAGAATCTGGATTTTTAAGTACATAATTATTCTGCACAAAATTTACAAGCCCTACTTTAAGTTTAACAATGTCTACCTTGGCCAAACCCGCAACTGTTCTCCGCTTCTGTTGGCACAGTGGCCCTCATTCCGAGTTGATCGCTCGCTAGCAGTTTTTAGCAGCCATGCAAACGCTATGCCGCCTCCCAATGGGAGTGTATTTTAGCTTAGCAGAAGTGCGAACGAAAGGATCGCAGAGCGGCGGCAAACTTTTTTTGTGCAGTTTTAGAGTAGCTCAATACCTACTCAGCGCTTGTGATCACTTCAGACTGTTCAGTGCCTGTTTTGACGTCACGAACACGCCCTGCGTTCGCCCAGCCACGCCTGCTTTTTTCCTGGCACGCCTACGTTTTTCCGAACAGTCCCTGAAAACGGTCAGTTGACACCCAGAAATGCCCACTTCCTGTCAATCACTCTGCGGCCAGCAGTGCGACTGAAAAGCTTTGCTAGACCTTGTGTGAAATTACATTGTTCGTTGCACTTGTATGACGCGCGTGCGCATTGCGCCGCATACGCATGCACAGAAGTGCCTTTTTTTGTCTCATCGTTGCACAGCGAACGAATGCAGCTAGCGATCAACTCGGAATGACCACCATTATCTCTATCTGACCCTGCTTCATTTGGGCAAACTGTCTTGGGTCAAAGAAGGTTAAATCCCAAATGAGGCTTTCATTTTTTTAAAAGCTTCTATAAATACTCTAGTTCGGTGGTTTCCAAAGTTTTTTGAATCACGGCACCCTAGAATATCAGAATTTTTTTCACGGCACCCCTAGGCCAAAAATTTCTTATTACATTAAGTAGATCGCGTTATATGACATATAGATATGTCATCCTTAGGGTCAGTTGTGTGGTGAGGACAGGATTTGCTTCTGTTTGGCCACATATTTCATGACTGCCAGCCACCAGCACTGGTTTTGCCTATTATATTGACCATGAATAATTTGAATTGGTCCTGGACCACCAACCCAGGGCACCCCTGCAAGTGTCCCGAGGCACCCCAGGGAACCACAGCACACAGTTTGGGAACCTCTGCTCTAGTTACTTGATCAAGTACAACACAGAAAGTCTGAATTTCAAACCTTTTAGGGGGTCTTCTATAGGATGATCATCATGATAACCCACCAGTCATAATTGGATCAATTGAACAAAACAGCAAATTAGTTTGTCTAGGTGAGCATTAGATAGTGTGGTCAATGCATCTTCATCTAACACTGCCTGCTTTTTCAGTAATCAACCAAGTAAATTTAAAATTGAACATTGTCTCCACTCTTTATTCCAACAACATCTACTAACCTTCTTGTCTGGTCTGCTGGGTATATATATATATATATATATATATATATATGTACAGTATTTAGATATAAAGCAAGAGAAATATGCAGCGGCACTCACGGGACTTGTTTAAAGTTCATTCAAGTGCTGTCTTAAATCATGACATCATACAAAATACCGACATTTCAGGACACAGTCTATAAGAGGGACTACGTGTCCCGAAACGTCAGTATTTTGTATGGTGACATGTCTTAGTACAGCACTTGACTGAACTTTAAATAAGTCCCTTGAGTGCCGCTGCTTATGTCTCTTGCTTTATTCATTCAACACGGAGGGCACCAGGGGAAGTATATGTGCATGCAGGAGTGCATATATTATGCTTTCATGGAATGAAGAGGACAGATCTACACAGGATTAGGTGAGTTTTTATTTATTTGGACAGGTACCCTATGGATTCTACAGGACAAGGGGACCGAGGTGCGACGTGGGACACTAGGTAAATATGTGTGAGTGTGTAAGTGTGCATGTATGTGTAATTAAAATTATACTATCACAGTGTGTGTGTTCTGTTTTTATTTGGGTATTTCTTTTGTTGTAGAACTACAGGTACCAACGGACCATTTAATGCCCCGCATGCTGGTATTTGTGGTTCTGCAAGTACCTGCATGCAGGGGAGGATTGCTGGAACCTGTAGTTCCACAACCAAAGGCAATATTTTATCCTATTTTTTAACCCTATATGGACTATGAAGTCGCCACCCAGAGCCCAGGGGTGGCGGCCATAGCCCCGGGCTTCATCCCTGGCCCATGGGTGCCAGAAGGGGGGGAACCCCGGCCTCTATTGTGGGGTCCCCACTCCCCTGGGGAACCTCGGCCAGGGGTGACTAGTTGGTGGTCTGATGCTGTTGCCACAGGGACGTCCGTCTCCATCCAGCGTGAATGTGCAGACACAGGTGCGCGGAGGACGCTGGGCAATAGGTACAATGCGCATGTGCAGGGACACAATGAATGGGGAAGAGAGGGGTGTGACTGCATCGCCACCTCTGCACATAATGATTTCTTAATGGGGCGGGAGCAGCATTCGTACATTAGGGAGAAGAGTAAGTTCATAACACGGCGAAAATGTGGTGAAGTGCCAAGTGCACATAAATAACATTATGTTACACTGTCATACATCTGCCTCATTGTGTGATGTCACCAATGGAATCAGTTGTGCTCGCAGCTGCAGCTTATATAGTCAAGTTCACTGTTTACACAGCATAAATATATGAGTGCTGAGCACTTTCCCACTACCCCCCCCCCCCCAACTGCCACTGTCAGCCTGGGACTGATGTGAATGCCCAAATATTCTCTGTAAAGCTCTGCAGAATATGTGTGTGCTATATAAATAACTGGTAATAATAATAAGTGCAGCAAGCAAAGTGGAAGGTCATTGCAACATTCAAGAAGTGAGTTCAGTAAGGAGTGTCAAGGTCAAGCAGAGGGGAAGTGGGGTTTTTTTGTTTGTTTTTTTAACAATTTTATTAAGAATTTCCATGTAATTTCTTTGTTGATACAAAAAATACAGCACATATATCAGAAATACAAAAATATAAAGCAGCAAAAATTCAAATTGTACAGAATACACGAAAAGTGAGACTGGCCAGTGACCTCACTAGAATCTTGATGATTATATCCATCTCTATACCATCTATACAAAAATATACTGTCAACATTTGCTATTTAACATATACAGAATAAACAACATGAAAAAAAATTCTCATTTTAGATAGAAAGATGAAAATTAATAAAGAAAGTAGTGAAGAAAAGAAGGAATAAAAAGAGAAAAGGGGTGGGGGAAACACATGTGAAGCGGGCTGCAGTGGAGGTTGCTCACCTCCACGAGGCTGCAGCAACAGGCGGTGTGTCCATTCGGGCGGCGAATCGGTGGTGGGGTACAACTGTGGAGGGACTTGCATCCGAGTGGATTCAAATCCCTCCAATCAGCAACCAGGGATTTGAATCCCACTCTGACGGCAAGCCAATCCTGGCTCGCGGGTTGGCAGCCAATAGGAAGCCGCAGTGGCAAGCCAATTGGAGCTTGCCACGGTGAGCCAATCGGAGTTCACAGTGTCATCGCTCCGCCCCCTCCCAGCATCTTATATTAGACTTTGAGGAGCTGCGAGCACCGTAGTGGGAGCAGAGAAGAGCTTCTGAAGAATGAAGGGGCACAGTGGCGGAACGCTGATTAGGAGTACTGGGGCCCCATTCAAGTATTGCCCTTGGTGTTAGGCCAATATCACTATAAGCAAAGTAGGCAAGCACTAGGCCCGTGGGGGTGATTTCAGACATTAGGCCTGTGCGCACTGTAGAGGGCACTAGGCCCTAGTTCAAATATGGCCTTTATGTAAAAAGGAGATTATGGGCACTAGGCCCAAGTTACTGATCAGTGGCCCATTTAGCCTCACTTAGTTATAGTTTGGGCCGCAGAGTAGTTTGTTAGTTATGCCCCACAGTGTTAGAGTAGTCTGAGATTAGAGCAGATAGGCTGTTGTGTTTTGCCCTACAGGAGCTATAGAAAATCACCTTAAAGTGACAAGAACCGTGGAGTGAGTATTCTTCCGTGTGCGTCTGTCCCCTGAGCGCCGGTTCAGTGGACCTTGCTCGGTCGTGCAAGGTCCAGTTACACCTCAGCATGCGAGTGCTCTATATGTGAAAATTGGGTGGCTGAGGCTTTATGCCAATGATGATCATTCACCCAATCGGTGAAGATCGCAGTCACCACTGAAGTGCATCTGGCCTTCTGTTTGTGGAAAGATACAAACCTGGTGTTTGTTCTTCTGTCCTAGCATTTACTCTGAATAATCGGGGGAAGATCTCCTACTGGAATCGCGACACACTCCGCAGTCCATCACCTAGGCCAGAAGTGGTGAGTACCGCCTAAGGGCCGTTTTGTACGCTCCTCACACACATAAGGGAAAACATAGAAGGGGTAATATGCAAAAGACACAGTACCAAAAAGTATCCCGGATACATCTTTACTTCTCACAAAATAATAAACATACTTATATCAAAGAAAAATTCTCTGTGCCACACACTGATCAGGAAGACACATCAGCCCTTTGCTTTAATTCTTTGCATTAGAAACCATGTCGTTGTTTCGAATATTTTGTATATCATCTCTCAAGATACAGATGGGTCCTCCGTTATCTTGGCTGTTTATGCGCCTAGACGGAGGTTTAGTCACGCCTAGGCGATAGCTTAGGTTGCTGAATTTAGTCACGGACAGGCGCGTTGAGACACGATTACATACTCAGCATGCAATACACATCTCCACCACTGGGTGGCTAATGCTCCATTAATCCAGTACTTTAGATCAAATAGTGGTGGATTGATATAGAGTACAAGCTCTGGCAAATGGTCAGTGACGACTGTAATGTTAATATACAGTCCTGTACTGCATACTGTACATACAGATGGTGACGAGGGCCTGTTCAAGACATTGGGGCGCCCAGGGCAAAAGTTTCCTGTGGTGCACCCCCCCAGGTAAAATAGGGGCGTGGCTTCTTCATAGGGAAGGGGCATGGCCGCAGTTATCTCCTTGTACTTGTGCCCCTCTGTAGCTGTACCCCCAGTAGATTTGCCCCCCAGTAGTTGTGCCCCCAGCAGCTGTGCCCCTGTAGCTGTGCCCCCTGTTGTTGGGACCACTGTAGTTGTACCCCCAGTAGATTTGCCCCCAGTAGTTGTGTTCCCAGCAGCTGTGCCCCTGTAGCTGTGCCCCCCTGTAGTTGTGACCACTGTAGTTGTGCCACCAGTAGCTGTGCCCCTAGTAGATGTGCCCCTAGTAGCTGTGACCCTTGTAGCTGTGACCCCAGTAGTTGTGCCCCCTGTAGCTGTGCCCCTGAAGCTGTTCCCCATAGTTGTGACCACTGTAGTTGTACCCCCAGTAGATTTGCCCCCAGTAGTTGTGTCCCCAGCAGCTGTGCCCCTGTAGCTGTGCCCCCTGTAGTTGTGACCACTGTAGTTGTGCCACCAGTAGCTGTGCACCTTGTAGCTGTGACCCTTGTAGCTGTGACCCTTGTAGCTGTGCCCCCAGCAGTTGTGACCCCTGTAGCTGTGCCAGTGCCCCCAATACTTGTGCCCCCTGTAGCTGTGCCAGGTCCCCAGTAGCTGTGACCCCTAGCTGTGCCCCTATAGCTGTGCCAGTGCCCCCAGTAATTATGCCCCCTAGCTGTGCCCC
Source organism: Pseudophryne corroboree (assembly GCF_028390025.1). Lineage (NCBI taxonomy): Eukaryota > Metazoa > Chordata > Amphibia > Anura > Myobatrachidae > Pseudophryne > Pseudophryne corroboree. The sequence continues at coordinate 694,432,089 of NC_086445.1, read as the reverse complement.
TGTAGCTGTGCCAGTGCCCCCAGTAGTTGTGGCCCCTGTAGCTGTGCCAGTGCCCCCAGTAGCTGTACCCCCTAGCTGTGCCCCTGTAGCTGTGCCAGTGCCCCCAGTAGTTGTGCCCCCTGAAGCTGTGCCAGTGCCCCTAGTAGTTGTGCCCCCTGTAGCTGTGCCAGTGCCACCAGTAGCTGTGCCCCCTAGCTATGCCCCTGTAGCTGTGCCAGTGCCCCCAGTAGTTGTGCCCCCTGTAGCTGTGCCAGTGCCCCCAGTAGATGTGCCCCAGTAGCACCGCACATACACACACATAAAAAAAACCACACACACAATACTTACCGCTCCTGCTGCGCTGCTCTCCGTCTCCGGCCGCCGGCTCCTCTCTACTATGTAAAACATTCAATGGAAGGGTGCACACAGGTTTCACATAAATCAGGGAAATCTGCAAGAGCAACTTATTCATCTATCTAAAATACACAGTGGCAATGAGGACCCATAGACATACCGCTTATTATCAATTAGTGTATTCTGACGCAACTAACTGTTCGAGCAACACAGTACTGTAGATCGTCGGCATTAGAGAATCTGTGTTGTACTTTATGAGAAGGGATCACTGCTACTGTACCATTTGCACATCTATCAAAGCGACTGTAGTTCTCTATCTGATTTTCATATACAGTACAGTATTGTGTTGTACATTTATTGTAACCAGACCTCCCTCCCTGTCTACTGTATGAACTGTGCATGCTCCCTGGGGGGAAGTGGGATGGGGGTAGGGGGAGGTGGTGGCTTAATACCGTGTTCTGCATTATGAGCGTCCAAGTCCCTTAACAGAATAAATGGGAGGGGAAGGGTGAGGGGGAGGTGGGGATTAACCAGTGGAGTTCAGAGACGCTGTCGAAAAAATACATTTTCTGTCAGGTCCCCAAAAAAGAAACCAATAAATCAATAAATAAAAGTAGTGTGTACAGACACAAACGAATGTGTTAAAGCAATGGTCCACTGACGCTCGGTTTATGTGAGCTATTAAATTCAATTAAAATGGGCTGAAAGCTTAATATCTCCGGTTCTGAGGGTCCAATTTGCTCAGAATTGGGTTGGAATGGAAGGGGAGATGATTAACTACCGGACGATACCAACCCCAAGTTTCTGTGACCCCCACAAGGCTCATGGCAAGCGTCAGAACCCATGGTGGGTCTGAATTAACGGGCCCATTTTAGTCTATGGGAAAATGGGTCCACTTTGCATCCTGATATAACTGGTTCTGGGTGTCCCAGAGACTTGGGACCCGTGTCATACAAAAGAGGAGACTCTTGGCTTTCAGGGCAGACCAACCACTAGTTTATGTGACACCGCAAAGGGAAACGGCAAGCAACCGTGTGTCGGGTCCCCTCCAGTTGTCCGCCCAGCTTGCACGGGATGCGGGGTTTCTGGCTAGATAGAAAATAGTACTGTACAGAGATGCTAAGCATGGTAATTTGGCATCCAGGAACTTAGGGAGGAGCTTTTATCTCTTCCCATTATACTTATAGAGATAACACTTGCCGCTGTAGCCATTACGGCAGAGTACGTTACAAGCTGTTCGAGCTATTTAGTACTCAAATAGAAAATACTGTACAGAGATACTAAGGACAGTGATATGGCATCCAGGAACTTAGGGAAGAGCTTCTGTCTCTCCCCAATATACGTAGAAAGATAACACTTGCTGCTGTAGCCTTTAGAGCAGAGTACGTTACAAGCTGTTCATGCTATTCACTACTCAAATGCAAAATACTGTACAGTGACGCTATGCACAGTGATTTGGCATCCAGGAATTTATGGAGGAGCTTTTATCTCTCTCCATAATACTTAGAAAGATAACACTTGCTGCTGTAGCCTTTAGAGCAGAGTACGTTATAAGCTGTTCATGCTATTCACTACTCAAATGCAAAATACTGTACAGAGACGCTATGCATAGTGATTTGGCATCCAGGAATTTAGGGAGGAGCTTTTATCTCTCTCCATAATACTTAGAAAGATAACACTTGCTGCTGTAGCCTTTAGAGCAGAGTACGTTACAAGCTGTTCATGCTATTCACTACTCAAATGCAAAATACTGTACAGAGACACTAAGCACAGTGATTTGGCATTCAGGAACTTAGGAAGGAGCTTTTATCTCTCTCCATTATACTTAGTAAGGTAACACTTGCCGCTGTATGTTACAAGCTGTTCATGCTATTCAGTACTCAAATACAAAATACTGTACAGAGACACTAAGCACAGTGATTTGGCATTCAGTGTCAGGTCCGGGTGTTTTTGTGAATCCGTTAACCCGGGACCAACCACAGGTGTACGTGCTGGGGTATGAAGAAAGCAGGGAGGACGAAGAAAGTTCAGTTTCATATATTTATTGAAAATAACAATTCAGTAAAGTGGTAAATGGCAAGTTATTAATCACCATAGTATACTGACGTATTGCATGAATAATAGAAATAATATGCAGGATATATCTTAAAGAAAAAATAAAAGAAATGTTCATGGAATTGCGTTTAAAACAGGCTGGAGAATAAATGTTAAATTGTCCAAATATAAACAAGCTTTGATGCTGAACTGTAGAATGTGATTAACTGGGTAATGCAGACATGAAGAAATAACTGTGAGGATTTGCAATGAAGTTTTGAGAGGTAACTGAGAGACTGTGAAGAATTAGCCTTGTTATGATAACATAGAAAGTAAAAGTACTAAATTGGGTTACTTGCGAGTTCCGGAGATCACTGTGAGACTGTAGCAGATGATATAAGTGATGAACGGGTTAAATGCAGAGCAGAACAAACGAACAGCTGAAGTTAGTGGAATCCTCCAAACTCTGTATGGTTGAAAGCAGGCAGACAGGGTTTCCTCATGCAAGACTCTGGGAATCCAATTGTTACCAGTAGGTGCGTGATTAACTGACAGCACAGCGGGGAGCCGGTGGATCTTTAGCAGTGAAGGCTGCAGACGGGCCTCTGGGAACGGAGGCGATATCTGGACCACGGGAATCACACAGGAATGCACGGAGAGAGCTCAGAGCTAGAGCACAGCGTTGATACAACAAAGCACTGGCCCAGAGTAACATAATCCCAGCCTACTTAAAGGCAGCACAAGCACGGGATTGGCTTACACCTGCCCACAGGTGTTTTCACAAGTGCTCTGTATTACCTATTTGGTCTCCAACATGGCCACCTCCTATACAGCAGACACACCGCAGTGCCTTAGGCCATTTGGTCCCCGCACTCCCAGTTCCCAGACTCTGCATTACCTGTGCTACTGATCACGCCGCGTCCCCACACGGGCGCACAGCACCGCGAGCAACCGCACTGGCAACGGATGAACCCCAGAACCCGCAAAGGTGAGAGACCGGTTCGTGACATTCAGGAACTTAGGGAGGAGCTTTTATCTCTCCCCATTATACTTAGAAAGAGAATACTTGCCGCTGTACGTTACAAGCTGTTCGTGCTATTTAGTACTCAAATACAAAATACTGTACAGAGACGCTAAGCACAGTTAATTGGCATCCAGGAACTAAGGGAGGAGCTTTTATCTCTCCCCATTATACTTAGTAAGATAACACTTGAAATGCACTGCTGACCACTAAGAATGTCAAATTGATTTCTCACAAATATTTAAAATGCCCGCTCTAATATATATTGTAAATGCCTGCACCTCTTACTACCATATACGATAAAAGTGCGCTGTACATCGCAAAACACTGTATCCCATAAGAGAAAACAATACACCCACACATTATCTGAGTTCCAAAGCTCATTGATGTATATATTTGTTGTTATAAGGATATGGATTCAATTTATATTACAAAGTACAGTATACCTATAGTTTCATGAATACAACTCACACAGTAAACAGTTAGAACATAGTTAAAACATAGTTAAAACACAGTTACATATAGTTACAGTTAAATGCCAGCGATACAATTACCAGATCTTTCTCATATAAGTTTGTCCCTCCATATGACTATCTCTTTCTCTCTTTCCTCTGTAAAATCATGCAAGACGTCCATCTCCCTCTGAGACCAAAAGCAACTAACTCTGAGACCCCCAGAAACAGGAACTACCTTCCTGTGTGACTAGTTCCTGGGGGAGGGTTCTCTCTCTCATTCATGATTGAGTCACTATTCTCTTTGTATATGCTGATCAGGTTCAGCCGTGAAGACTGCCAAAGGGCTGGCATGAGTTCCCTGTTCACTGTATCATTCATTGTTCTAACAAAGTGATTTTAGCTTTTATACATTCAATCATAACTATCCGCTGCAATGTCCTACAACTTAATAACAAGTATCAAATTAATCTACACACCAATCTGCTTGTTTTAAAAGTAAACATGACAGGTGTATCTGGTTCCGTTCAAATAATACACATTCATGACATTAATTCATTAGGTGATTTTAAATCACCATGATGTCTGGCGCTTGATATTATTATAATTATGTACTGTATGAAATAAGTGTCGAATCCATCTCTGTGGTATGTCCGTGTAAATGCGTGTGTTACCATATATTGCTGTGCTCGCTGCGCATATTTGCAAGTATAGCGACTTAAATGTGTGTAGTTTGTATGTTCTCTTTATGTCATATTGTTGATTTTGACAGTCCACCCTTTGGCAGTAAACAATAACTGCCATCAATTATTAACATAAGAAAAAATATTTCATACCATAATCGGTGACCTAGACACAAGTATGTATGCATTTCGCAAATCAGACACTTGACTATATTTGGGGAAGACAGGGAGGAAGACGAGACATCCTCTATATGCACTCGGCGGTCACGGGACCACTGGTTGGGTGTGGGACAACATTCAACCTATACAGTATGCTGGGACAGTGCTTTGGCCTATAATGTCTGATTTGCAACGAACATTTCACACATACATGTACCTACGTTTTTGTACACTGATGTTTGGATTCAATTGAGGTTCTGCTGGGTAGGTGAAGAAGACACAAACAAATCGTGACAGTGACATATAAAATTTTCGTGATCTACATATTCCTATCATTTTCTGAACATTGTTTCCATTTCTGGAACGTATGCTAGGTCTGTTTAATCATTGAACAAGGGTAAAATAACATAAACCTTCGGAGTTCGGGGAGAGCCACTCATAAACCTTTCTTCCACATATGTTAGTGAGCTCTTTATCTGCAGTGTGTGAAGAGCCATTGTCTGACTGTTCCTGATTACCTCTGAACTCCATAACTACTAGACTAGATTTTTCTCTGATTTTAACAAACTAATCGGCTAATCCTGGGATCCTATAAGGAGATCACTCCTTCCTACAGAACCAGTTCCAGTCCCACACTCGACTCCTAATAAAAAAAAAACCTTGCAAAAATAGAATATCCTGAAAGAAAATGTTTGTCAGCGGGAAAGAGAGAAAAGAGAAATAGAACAAAACAACTCTTGTTCATAACAAATCAATTACAATGACTGGTCTTTTTGCAGTCCTTTAGTACGCTCAGGTAGTGTCCAACAGTGCCGCCTCTCAGTCTTCACGGAACAGAGTCTCTGGTGATACGAGGTTCTCTTTGCTTTGCTCTTTGAAAACACAGTTCACTTGGAACACACAGTTCACTTTGCTCTCCACCTTGCTCTTTGAATACACAGTTCACTTGGAACACACAGTCCACAAACTCGATGAATGTGAGCAATAAACTACTTTGTCACGAGTTCTCTCCGGATCAGCGACCTTCTTGCAGTGGGACGAGTGGACCCAAGTCTTTCTTTCGGCGACCTTTAGTGCTGTCAACAAATCTTGGTATGGTCCTTCCCACCTGTCTATTAGACAACCTGAGCGTAAGGCGTAAGAGCAATCACACAGTCTCTTGGTTTATAATCAATACAGTTAGCATTTGGCATACCAGCAGTCAACAGTTTCAAGTTCTTTTGTCAAGTTCTCAAATGCTGGCTCATCTCAACAAGGTACTGTACTGTCACCTCATTGGTGTATTTCTGATCATTGTGCGGATCAATCATGACATGAGGTTGTCTTCCAAAAACAACCAAAAAGACACAAATACCAAAACAAAAATAAAAACAAATTTGAAGAGGGTGATTCATCGAGTGAAGATCTGGGAATGGTTCCGAAGCTACATAATACTAGTGGCAGTATCTATGATCACAATAGTACAATTTCAAGTTTTGCTAAACCTTTAGGGGTACCATTATCTACACACAAATTTCTGCACAATTTTTCTTTGCAGTAAACACAGCAGCATCCGTGGCGGCAGGAAATGCCTCTACCCAGTTTGAGAAAACATCAGTGCACACCAATACATAACAATAATTCCTAAAGGGTGTTAACTGTACGAAGTCGATTTGTATTTCCTGAAAAGATCCGTCTGCAGGAGGGATATGGGATGGCTCTGTTGGTATTGCTTTACCAATATTCTTCCTCAAGCAAGTAAGACAGGTCATTGCTCTCTTACCTGCATGAGAATAGAATCCTGGCGCACACCAGTAGGCTCTCATCAGCCTGTACCTACCCTCTTTGCCTAGATGAGTCAGACCATGTGCCACTTCAGCTAGACTTGGAAGGTATGCTCTGGGGTCTACTGGCGTACCGTGTCCACCTGCCCACAGTCCTGAGGACTCCTGGCCATACCCCTTTGTCCTCCAGACTGCCTCTTCCTGAAGGGAACACAAATTTTTGTATCTTAATTTAACTATCGTGTGTTTGCAATGTAGAGTACCATGAGCATAACTCAAAAAGAAAAAAAAAGAAAAAAGAAACATCTCTAGAGGAGAGAAGGAAGAAGAAAATGGAAACAGAAAATGTCAGGTTTGCCATTCACCAACAGGCATATCAGTGTCTATACAAAATTTCCCTTCACCAGTATTCCCATTCTCCACCCTTTGTGCATGACAAGGCACACTGCAGTAATACTGGTGTTACCGTGCTGTTGAGATATACTGGGTTTGGGCAGAACTCTGAAGGACCTAGGCATGTGGAGTTTGAACTGTACTTGGGTCCATGTATTGTACCACCCTGTGTGAACGCAAAAGATGAAGAGGAAACTGTAGAGAAACAGAATAGAGGTTGGTGACAGATGAGTTTGTAGAGGTGAAGAAGATTTTATAAAAATTTGACAACTGGATTGGGCACTATGGGGAAGTGATTCTCTACTTGGTCTACTCCTTAAAAAAATTTCTGTGTGTCTTATCTCTAAGGGACTATCCCAGCCATCAATCCAGTGTCCTGTCCATCCTAAGTTCATAGGGAACCCGGTATCTGTGAGTTAATTTTTTTTCTCTACCTGTGATGGATATGCATCTAGAACAGCGAAATGTAACATTAGTATTAGTGTTATTCTGTTCTTCCCATTAACCGAATCTGTGTTTTCTATATGGCTTATAATTCCTTACTATATGTCCCTTGGTCCCGTCTATGTGTTTAATAATGTGGCTTGTGTTTTCTGTCTAGGGGATCTATATTGACTATGTGTCCTACTACTCCTACAATCTCTGGCAAAATGCCCTTCCTTCCTACAAGTGTAACATATTATTGACCATTTGGGATCTGGGTTTTGGACTGATGGGTCTTTCCTGTATGTGCCAGTATACTTACCGTCCTCAACCTCTCCACCTGTTGTTCTCTGCGCCTAACACTATTCTTGTGATGTTCAATAGCACACTAAGATTAGCTACTGTGACCTTTCCAATTTTGCAAAGAAGTCTGCACCCTGACACTCAATGCCTTATTGAGCCCGTCCATTTTCACAGAGACAGCCACCTCTCATTTGCCGATTTAGTGTTTACCAGTCGTCTTATCCAGATGGAGAGTTTTCTATTACTGCAAGAGACAAAAACAAAAAAAAAGTTTAACAAGCTTCTAGGTCATGCGAAGTATTCATTCAATCCTTTTCATCCCGTATTAAGGGTCTGTACATGGTCCATCAAACATTTCCGAGCTCATCTTTACTAGAGGCATTACTAAGAACAAATACTTCTTATATGGTAACTGAAAGAAATACCCTGGGGTTACCTTGTCTCTGTCCGCTTTCCTGCTGGCAAATACTAATGTGCGGACAGGTTTTTTTTTTTTTCATTTCTGACGTTGCTTGCTTGATTTTTTTTTGTTTTATTTTTGGGTTTTACTATATATGTACACGAATGATACCATACTTACCTGTTCCACTGGTCTCAGCCACTTCCCCCACAGGCTACTGCTCTTCTTTTACCGGTTGGATACTCCTCTGGGTGCATGAGAAATGGCTGAAAACGATCAGGTCACCTTCTCCTCCTAAATAAAACTTCAACATTCATTAGTACATATACAGGTTACAGTCATATTTTTTCATATTTTTATTATTTTTTATAGTTTGTATGCTGGCCGTAACTGCTTCCACATCTACATAAGGCGGTGTACTTGCATTCTCTCTTTTTTTTTTGTACTTATTTATTGTTGCTACAGGTTCAAACAGTTCTTATATTTCCATTCTTGTCTTATATGACTGTGCTTAAACATACCACCTGCAATACCTTAGGATCAAACTCGCCAACCCCAATTGCTGTCACAGGTTTAAACAATTTGTATGTCTGACCCTTTGTTTCTTGGATTTTATCAAACATATTCTTATCCTTAAGTTATGCAATACCTCTGGTTCAAAGCTGCCCACCTTAGGGAATGGCACCCCATCTTTGTCAGTCATACGTACCCATTCAGACAAAAAGTCTTCAGTGTGTGATCCATATTTACCACACATAACAAACCTCGCTGACCCCTTGGGCCGTGGCACCTCAACCTGAACCCTGGTTAAACGTCCACCGCTTGTGCAATTGGATCCCATCACGGACTTTTTCCTATTTCGCAATCCCCAATGCACACCGAATAGACGGTGAAAGTTTTTAAAGCGCTTTCACCAACTCCTTCTCCGCCGGGTACCACGACTCACTCCAATAATGACCACCGTGTACCCAGTGAAGTCCCTATCTGATTTCTATTCACTGGAAGTGTTTAGGAGTGACTTACCTATTCCAGTGAATATACACCACTGGAGATTTTCCTGAGAGAGACCAGCGAAAACTCCCTATACACTTATACACAAATCACAATTGCTTATGCTCTATACAGTGCTAATGGTACCGCGATTTTACGCAAAGCACGTAAAGGGGTATCCAGTTGCGCTATATATATCGCATCCACAAATGCGCGGTCCAATCGCACAGCGTATCGGTACTTGTTACCTATCCGCCGTACGACCACGGGTCGTTGTACAAACTGGGACCCTCAGTCCGGAGCGTAATACCAAAAAAACCTTTTTACTTCAATACTTCGCAATACAATGCACTATCACGCTCCTCTACAAATCACCTCACGATTTGCGTATTAAACCTTAAACTAACGTGAGTCAGCCTTCTCACGCCACCAAGTCTTCACTCACTTGATGTACCGAACGACGGGATCCCAGATTACGGGGTTCGAATTTCACTCACTCCTATGTTCGCTCACTCAGGTATACTTGGTTTTTCTGTACAGAAAATGTGGATTCATTCAAGTTGGCAGCTTTACCCCCAGAGGCAATTTAAAAAAAAATTATTTATACTAAATTTTTGTTTTTATACTAAATTTCTTTAGAAACCGGGTAGTTTGGTGCTATTGTTGCGTGGCTACTGTCCCGCCTTTAAACTAAACGAACTATTGTGTAATTTGTACTTAGCGACCATACTTCATACGCAATTTGCGTAAACACACTACCCTGCATGTCTCTTACGCTGCGTGCGCAGTCCTGTACTTTGTCCGAGACACGTGTACAAAACCACATCCGCAATAGCACAAATCACACTTTTTCTATAAATGTGAGCAATACCAACTATAATTGCTCACTTAACACAACACACATTCTTTCTGTATAAACCCTCTTACTACTGGGCCAGAACTGCGTTTTGTGATTTTACTCTTACTTCCTTAAATACTTATTTTAGTTTTAACTATATAGCAACAAAAATATCTCCAGTTTCACACAGATCTATAATGACTCTAGCAATAATCAATAATTTAAATGATATGATTCAGATTGGATAGCCATCTTGCAGAACATACACTGATATAAACACACACATAATTATAATAATATTATATATATGTACCATTCACTGGTCTCCTCTGAGACTCATTTACCAATTCATTGCTTCTAATTTGCATATCAATGCTGTGTGCTTTTGACTGCCTGTTCAAGAGGGTTGTTCACTGCTAAGAAAAAGCAGTTACACAGGTTAATTTGCATTTCAATGGCTATCCTAAACTAGCAAGCAGAGTTAACTGAATCCTAGAGGTAAAAGAAAAAAAAACTTTGTTTATATCTGTGTGTAGTTCTTACATCAAGTATTCATCTCACTACTAACTTTTACTAGGCCCCATTGAAACTATTTGTAATTGACTATGGCATGGGTTAAATAAATGCATTGGTAACTCATAAATCGTGTTTCATGTGACCAAGCAAAGCTCATTATTCTTGAGCAGACTAAAAAATCAGCCATTTAGAAAAATTACCTTCCCAAAATGGCCGCTGCTCCTCCCCCTTCCACATCCATGAGGGTTAAACAAAATGGTGGACAGGCCATGTGGTTAGTCCAAAATGGAGGACAGACCATGCGGCTTCCTTTGTCACAAAGAAATCACACACCATACAAGCACCTGAAGTTATTTTAGGCCTGAGTTAAAAATAAAAACTATATCAAAGCTATGCAGCAACTTTTAAATATACTTTTAAACCTACTTAAACAGATAAACAATCCAATCTGAATCAAACACAATATGACTTATTTGAACCTTGTTTTGCAACAATAAAAATACATTTTAGCATCTTAAATATTCTGAGAAATGCCTTGTCCCTTAAATTTCATATCAGCGTCTTACAAATACCACAACAATACATTAACGTAGATGTTATTTTCATCAGCTTCTCAATGCGTCCATTGGAGCCGGTCAATTACAGCCGCGTTTGTAATGTACAGTGCATCATTAAGAACGTGATATCCCGTGAGAGGCCCCATCTAAGAATGTCAAATTGATTTCTCACAAATATTTAAAATGCCCGCTCTAATATATATTGTAAATGCCTGCACCTCTTACTACCATATACGATAAAAGTGCACTGTACATCGCAAAACACTGTATCCCATAAGAGAAAACAATACACCCACACATTATCTGAGTTCCAAAGCTCATTGATGTATATATTTGTTGTTAAAAGGATATGGATTCAATATATATTACAAAGTACAGTATACCTATAGTTTAATGAATACAACTCACACAGTAAACAGTTAGAACATAGTTAAAACACAGTTACATATAGTTACAGTTAAATGCCAGCGATACAATTACCAGATCTTTCTCATATAAGTTTGTCCCTCCATATGACTCTCTCTTTCTCTCTTTCCTCTGTAAAATCATGCAAGACCTCCATCTCCCTCTGAGACCAAAAGCAACTAACTCTGAGACCCCCAGAAACAGGAACTACCTTCCTGTGTGACTAGTTCCTGGGGGAGGGGTCTCTCTCTCATTTATGATTGAGTCACTATTCTCTTTGTATATGCTGATCAGGTTCAGCCCTGAAGACTGTCAAAGGGCTGGCATGAGTTCCCTGTTCACTGTATCATTCATTGTTCTAACAAAGTGATTTTAGCTTTTATACATTCAATCATAACTATCCGCTGCAATGTCCTACAACTTAATAACAAGTATCAAATTAATCTACACACCAATCTGCTTGTTTTAAAAGTAAACATGACAGGTGTATCTGGTTCCGTTCAAATAATACACATTCATGACATTAATTCATTAGGTGATTTTAAATCACCATGATGTCTGGCACTTGATATTATTATAATTATGTACTGTATGAAATAAGTGTCGAATCCATCTCTGTGGCATGTCCGTGTAAATGCGTGTGTTACCATATATTGCTGTGCTCGCTGCGCATATTTGCAAGTATAGCGACTTAAATGTGTGTAGTTTGTATGTTCTCTTTATGTCATATTTTTGACTTTGACACCACACAAATACTGTATGAATGGATAGACCATCGGTCAAACACAGCTGTTATTTTATACGACTCTGGAATTTACTAAGAATTTATATTCTCAATCACTGCCGGCCCTGGTTCCAAAAATATGGGGGACAAAAGACATAGGGGTCCCTCGTATTTTTAAAACCAGCACCGGGCTCCACTAGCCAGAGAGATAATGCCAGAGCCGGGGGACACTTTTATACTGGTCCCTGCAGCCATGGCATTACCCCCCCAACTAGTCACCCCTGGTTGGGGTAACCTGGGGAGGTGGGGACCCCTTAAATCAAGGGCCCCCCTCCAGGCACCCAAGGGCCAGGGGTGAAGCCCGAGGCTGTCCCCCGCACCCCAGGGCGGTGGTTGCAGGGCTGATAGCCTTTTCAAGTGTAAAAAAATAGAATATTGTGTTTTGTTTTAGAACTACAAGTCCCAGCAAGCCACCCCTGCCTTGCTGGTACTTGGAGAACCACAAGTACCAGCATGCAGGGAAAAAACAGATCTGCTGGTACCTGTAGTTCTACAACAAAAGAAATACCAAAATTAGAACAAGACACACACCGTGAAAGAACAAATTTAATAAAACACACTTACACACTCATACATACTTACCTACATCCCATGCCGGGCAATCACATTCCCTTGTGCAGTAGAATCCAATTGGGGTACCTGTGAATCAAAAACCCAAAATACTCCCCTATTATCTGGTGTTGATCGGGCCTCTGATGGGAGGCTATTCCACTTATCCACTAGCCTTTCTGTGAAGTAATTTTTCCTTAAATTTCCCCTGAACCTGCCTCCCTCCAGTTTCAATGTATGTCCTCGAGTTCTAATACTTCTCTTCCTTTGAAGAATGTTTCCCTTCTGTACTTTGTTAAAACCTTTGGTATATTTGTAAGTTTCTATCATGTCCCCCCTTTCCTTTCTCTCCTCCAAACTATACATGTTAAGATCTTTTAGGGCCATATGCAATTGCGGTCGAATTGCCGCAAATGTCGAAAAACAGGGCATTTTTGACAGTAAAAACTGATTCGACAATGCAATACAGTACTTTTCGACAAAAAAACGGTCGTTTCAGATTCGACTTTTTGCAATTCGACATTTGTCAGCCAATCAGGGAGCGCCACGTTGTGGCACTCTCCTGATTGGCTGTGCGCGTCTGAGCTGTCAGGCGGCGCATAGCACATAGGCGCTCCATTATATTCAATTGTGGGAACTTTGCGGTCAGCGGTTGACCGTGAGTAACCTCAACCGCTGACGCAAAGTTCCCACCATTGGATACAATGGAGTGCCTATGTGCTACATTGTATCTCGAGTGCGCCGCCTGACAGCTCAGACGCGCACAGCCAATCAGGAGAGTGCCACAACGTGGCGCTCCCTGATTCACTGAAGGGACCCTCTTTGACAGCAGTCACGGGGGGTCCCGTCAGTCGGGGAAAGGGGTCCCATCTGTAAACATGGGACCCCTTTCAGTGTGTGGATCGGGTTTTGCGTTTTATTATTTTGCCAAGTACGTGGATTACAAGCAGAAGAGGACAGATCTACACAGGATTTTTGTGAGTATAATTTTATTTACAGGTAACCCATGGATTCTACTGGTGAAGAG